>NW_025920295.1:112368-263133 GCF_902686445.1 Sciurus carolinensis | reverse complement strand
TTTCCAAATAAATTTCATGATTGCTTTTTGCAGTTCTGTGAAGAATGTCATTTGGATTTTATTAGGAATTGCATTAAATCTGTAACAGTTTTGGTAGTATTGCCATTTTTACAATATTAATCCTGCCTATCCAAGTGCATGAGAGATCTTTTCATTTTCTATTGATTACCTCAATTTTCTTATTTATAATTCCGAATTTTCCCTTGTAGAGTTCTTTACTCTTTTATTAGATTTATTCTCACTATATAATTATTGCAACTATTGTGAATGTCAATTCATCATTGATGTATAGAAATGCATTTATGAGCATTGATTTTATATCCTGCTATTTTTTTTAAATTTCTTTATTAGGTGTAGATGTTTTCTGATGGAGTTTTTGTGTATTTTGAATGTAGAAGGTTGTCTTTGGCAAATAGTGATATGCTGAATTTTTATTTACTATTCATGTCTTTTTAATTTCTTTCATCTGTCCAACTGCTCTGGCTCAAGTTTCAAGGACTATGTCAAATAGAACTGTTAGAAGAGATCATTTATATCTTCTTCCAGTTTATATGGGGAAGGCTTCATTTTTTGTGTATCTAGAATGATGTTATTCTTTGCCTTAGCATAGATGGCTTTCAACCCATTGAGGTATGTTTCTACTCTCCCTAGATTTTCTAGTGTTTTAAACAGAAATAGATGCTTTGTTTCATCAAACGAATTATCTCCATATATTGAGAAGACCACATATTTCTCTTCTTTATATCTGTTGATGTGATAAATTATATTTATTGATGTCCATATGATGAACTAACCTTGCATCTCTGGGATAAACCCAATTGAATTGTGGTGCACCTTCTTTTTTGTTATAATTACTTTTTTATTTTTACAGACTGCATTTTAATTCAATGTACAGAAATGGGGTACATCTTTTATTCCTATGATTGTGCACAATGTAGATTCATACCATTTATGTAAACATACATGTACATAGGGTAATGATGTATGCCTCATTCCACAATTTTTCATATACCCCTCTTCCTATTATTTTTTATTATGTAATCTAAAGTTCCTCCATTCTTCTTTCACCCCTCAGTCCCATACTAATATTATATATCATTGTCCACTTATCAGGGAATACAGTTTGGCCTTTCATTTTTGGTATTGGCTTATTTCACTTAGTACGATATTATTCAGTTCTATCCATTTATTTGCAAATGCCATGATTTTATTCTTTATGGTTGAATAATATTTCATTGTGTATATATAACACAGTTATCTTATTCATTCATCTTTCAAAGGGTATCTAGGTTGGTTCCAAAATGAACATCTCTAGTTATTATATAAATGCAAATTAATACAACTTTAATATTACATCATACTCCAATTATAATGGGTATTAAGAGGAACAGAAGCAATAATAGATGTTGGCATGAATATAGGAAAATAGACACACTTTTATATTGCTGGTGGAGTTGCAAATAGGTGCAGCCAGTCTGGAAAGCAGTGTGGAGATTTCTTAGAAAACTTGGAATGGACCCACACTTTGACACACTTATCTCACTCAGATTATACACAAAGAACTTAAAATTAGCATAGTGCAGTAACACAGCCACATCAATGTTTAGAGCAGCACCATATTTTTAATGTGCCTTTGTGATTTGACAGAACTTTATTAAGAACTTTTGGGTCTAGTTCATCAGGGATATTGATCTGAAGTTTTCATTCCTTGATGTGCCTTAGTCTGTTTTTTTGTATCAACATGATACTAGTCTCATATAATCAATTAGAAAGGTTCTCTTCTTTTCTGTTTCATGGTATAATTTGAGGAGTATTGGCATTAATTCTTCTTTGAAGACCATGTGGAACTCAGCTGAGAATTGTCCTCTGGTACTGGACTTTTCTTGGTTGTAGATTTTGATATTGTTTTCAATTTTATTGCTTATAATTGGTCTGTTTACATTATTCATATTCTCTTGATTTAGTTTGGTTAGTTTATTTGTCTTTTGAAATTTGTCAACGTCTTCAAGATTTTCTACATCATTAAAGCACAAATTTTCATAATAATTTCTTATTTTCTTCTGTATTTAAATAGTGTCCATCATGATATTTTCTTATTCATCAAAAATTTTCAGAATTTGGGTTTTCTTTTTCTTTCATTTCAATAGACTAGCTAAGGGTTTATCAATTTAATTTATTTTCTAAAAGAACAAAGTTTCAGTATTCTCTTTTTTTAAATTGTTTCCTTTGTTTGAATTTCATTGATTTTAAATCTAGTTTTAATTGTTTCCTGTCTTTTACTAGTTTTAGTGTTGATTTGTTCTTTTTTCTTGGACTTTGAGATGTAAAGTAGGATATTTTTTTTTGGCCTTTAATTCTTTTAATGAATAAACTCAATGCAATGAACTTTTCTTTTAATACTTCCTTCATAGTGTCCCAGATAATTTGAAATGTTTTATAGGTGTTGTAACTTATGTCTAAGTACGTTTTTTATTCTCCCCCCAATCTCTACTACTGTCCATTTTTCATTCAGTAGCATGTTATTTAGTCTACATGTGTTGGACTTCCTTTTACTTTTATTTTATAATTCATTTATAGTTTCATTCTATTATGATCTGATAAAATACAGGGTGGTATTTCTCTTTTTTTGTATTGACTAGTTGTGACTGTGGCATAATATATGGTCTGACTTTAGAAAAAGGGTTTATGTGCAGTGAGAAGGTTGAGAAGATAGTGTATTTGCTCGATGATGGATGAAATACTCTATATATGTCTTTTAAGTCTAAATTACTGATTGCATTATTTAGTACTATAGTTTCTTGGCTTTGTTTTTGTTTGGAAGATCTATCCAGTGGAGTTAAAACTGTGTTAAGGTAAGTCAATATTACTGTTTTGTAGTCTATTTGTTTCTTGAAGTTGAAAAGGGTTTGTTTGATATAGGTAGATGCTCCATTTTGGGGACATATATTGTCCCCCAATTGGGGACCATAATTGTTATGTCTTCTTAAGTATGAGTTCCTTTAGCAGTATGAATGTCCTTCTTTATCCCTTCTAACTTTGACTTGAAGTTAACTTTGTTTGATATGAGGATGGAAACTCCAACTTCTTTATGAAGTTCATGTAAATGATATGTTTTTTTTCCCAGCATTTCATCTTCAGTCTTTGAGTGTCTTTGAGTGGTGCATTGAAAAAACAGCTGAAATTCAAGTTGGTTTTCCCCTATATATAATTTGATTTCTTTCTCTCACAACTTTTAAAGTTCTATCATTATTCTCTATGTCAGTCATTCTTATAATGTACATTGGCTTTGTTCTGTTGTAATTTTTCACACTCGTGGTTCTGTAAGCCTGTTGTATTTGATTTTCCATACCATTATTTAGATTTGGACATTTTTCTATTTGGTCATTGAAAACATTATCCATTCCTTAGGTTTTTATCTCCATTTCTTTTTCCATTCATATAAATCTTAAATTTGCTCTTTTTATGTTATCCCATATTTCTTATAAGTTCTGTTCATGGTTTCTTACATCTTCTCTGTGTGGTTGACTTTGTTTTCAAGAACATAAATTTTGTCTTTGTCAGAGGGTCTGTCTTCCAAGTGGTCTAGGCTGTTGGTGATTCTTTCTGTTGAGTTTGTGATTTGGTTTACTGATTTCTTCATTTCACAAATTTCTACTTGGTATTTTTTTACAATTTCTAATTTTTTATTGAAGTGATCTTTCATGTTCTATATTTTTTCTTGGATTTTATTCCTTATACTCTACTTCACATCACAGGGCAGTTCGACTATATACATTCTGTACCCCGTTTCTGGCATTTCTTTTAATGTGTTGTCAATTGGTTCAACATATATTGTGCAGCCTGCTGACTCAGTTGACTGTCCTGTGCTTTTCACAGAATCCCACTGTGCATAGTGAAAGCCTCAGTGACCAAGATTATTAAAAGAACTGCATATTTTCTTAGACATTTTCAGGAGGTATGAGAAATTCTGTCTCACAGGAAGTGTTGGACTAGGCCATGGGCACTGCCTGGCAGTATGTGAATGAGTAAGTTTGAGTCTGCATCATTCACTGATGCAGTTGGAGTGATTGAGGTTGTTAGTATCTTCTCTTGGTGTCTTCAGGTAACTGATGCTGTGCTGCTACTGAAGCAGCAGGTAAGGAAGAGTTCCTGTTCACAATGAATAGTCATAGAATGGTGTGCTCTTAGAATTACTTGATTCCATTTTAGTTGAAAATGTAGCATTTAATGACAACAGATTAATAATCTGTGTACAAATTTTTCATTTGAATTAAAATGCCCCTTCATTTTATATGCACAGATCTAATGACAATAAGGCATTTAAAAATAAATATTATCCTATTATATATAAGTCATTTGCTCTTAATTACAACTAAATTATTCAATTAAAGATTTATAATTTGAGTAATGTTTTAATGAACAATAAATTCTGAAGTTTCCAATCCTGGAATTTGTTAGTTGAAACATACCTTTGTTGTTCTGAACTCCTAAGTTTGTGTCCATATACTGTTTTGAAATGGCAACTGTCATAGCAAGAGACATTTTAAGAGCATGTATTATGACTATACTATAATTCTTCCTTATGGCTTTTTTATCTTTTTTATATCCATTGCTTTCCTGAGTTAGCTGTACTAACTGTAATTCCTGGAAGCAAATAAATGATGCAGCAACTTAACCACTGTGATCATCTATAGTAAGCAGTGAATATTTATCAGATGGGTAGATAAGTATTTCTTGAATTAATAAATAAATATATGAGATAGCATATGGTTTCTGGAAAGATGATGTTGGATAAAATACACAGAACCAAAAGCTTCAGTTTCAGCCCTGACATAGTGACTCTGTGACCTTGGGCAAGTCAGATAACTATCCTCAACAAAGCTGAGATACTGGGATACCTTAGAAGAAGGCAGTCATAGGTGCCCTCCTAAGTTCTTGGAGATATGACTGTAAGTATTTATTTGTTGAACAAAATCATAGGTGAGAAAACATACTTTAAAATAAACATCATGTAATAATATTATTATTTCCATGCTCACTTCTGCTGATCATATTCTAATTAGACACATAAACATACATTAGTATTTATCAACACCTGCTCATTTGTTTCAGAGATTTATTATTATGTGAATTTTGCAAAATAAATTTTTATTCTTTCTTAGTGCTGCCTAGCTCTGGTGAGTGTTAGGAACTTTGCCCCATTCACCCTTCCCTGCCCTTCTTCCACAGTGACATTGTACTTGGGATACTCAAGACATTCTAATATTGGTTGGGTAATTAGGAAAGCATCACAACTCTGCATTTCATGTGCAGTTTATTACCCAGTAAAATATGAGTGAGATTTATCACCTTATATTTGGATTTTCAGAATTACATATAGGTTATTTCATCATTTGTTTACTCACTCATTACTTATTTAAGAAGTAGTTTATTATGCTCATGTGATCTATGAAACCTAACTCAAACCTCCAAATTTCCTTAAAGGCAAATATATTTTGATCCTGGCCAGGAACATATTGTAACGGGGACTTGGTAAGACTTTGCAAGTTTATGTATTTGGATCCATACCTAGGCATGACCTTGAAGCACAAGTTCTGCTAATGATTCAGGATGTTTGTCACATCTAAGGAAGAGTCAAGGATCACTGGAGTTCAGTCTGCACTGGCACCTAGAAAACTTCATCATGGTGATCTGGTCTTATCTCTCCTTATCCCAGGTGTTTGGGGAGAATTTTCAGTCACCAAATTTTTTTCTCATATGTAAAGAAGGTGAGGAGAGACTGTTCTCTCATCCCTGGAAAAGGAACCAAATAGAAGAGATATAGTTGGAGCTCAGGGTGATGTCTGTCCCTTGCCAGGTCATTGGAACTCTTCAAGGTCAGGTCTTCTAGCACCTTATAGACTGGAAAGAAGTAATAATCTGGGCATGGGCAGGGTCAAGTATGTTAGGAAGATAAAGATAGACCACTCAAAATTCAATGAAACAGCTGATGCATTTGTCAGCTCATATACAGGGTGGGTGCCAACTGAGGTAGAATTCTTGAAAGTTGATGAGGCGCATCAATGTCTCAGAGTGAAGGAAAGTGTGTGAGAACTTAATGAGTATGGAGAGAATACTGGGATAGAGTGAGAAGAATGTCCTTGAGACTCAGTGGTTCTCAGTCATTTTTTAATTCTAGAAAATTCTAACTTAATGCTTTGGGGATTTCACTTTTTACATGTGAAGTGAGTGCACACCTTTCTTGTGACTGTCTAACATGAACACATCTTTTTGTT
Source organism: Sciurus carolinensis (assembly GCF_902686445.1). Taxonomy (NCBI): domain Eukaryota; kingdom Metazoa; phylum Chordata; class Mammalia; order Rodentia; family Sciuridae; genus Sciurus; species Sciurus carolinensis. Next base: position 256,858 of record NW_025920295.1, on the reverse strand, counting down.
TGATGGGGCACTGATAAGGACTGGATGGCCCTGGAAGTTCCTTAGGAGAATGGAACCTGGAAGTATGGGTAGGGAGACATGCAACTCATGCAAATGATGTGGAATCATTTTTCTTAGCTCTCTGCATGACCACTCTCATTCTTCATGGCATATTATGAAGAAAAATAGAGAAAGCCTTATCAAACAGATGCTGTGGATAACTGGATAGGGAAAGAAAATGACCAAGTGATTTAAAGACAAAGTATATTAGAAGTGGATCTTGGGATAAACCTCAAACCTTGAATGGGACCTTCTGGTTATTTTTGTGAATGCTTGTAACATGGTTCATCTCCCGCTTACCCACAAGAGTGGTAATGTGGCAAAATGTAATTTGTGCCTGGCCTCTGTTGTTGTGATACCATTTTCAGCCTGGTCTCAGGGCAAACTACTAAGTTCTAGGAAGTTTCTTTTCTCCCCACCTCATAGAACTTTTGTATGTGTGTATAATCATCAAATAACTGGGACAGATATAAGAGTTGTTGTGAACTACCAAATTTCATACCTGTGAAATCATGTCTAAGGTGGGCTAATACTTTGTGGTAATCAGAGCTGACCAAAGCCTAGCTAGTTCTAATAACTTGAGTGTTTCCTTCAAAGATCATCCCCAGTATCCAGTCTTTATTCAGTCTGTAAGTCTCGCACTGATGCAACTCTAGTCTCTCCAGATAAAAAAGCAATAAAAATGCATCACTTTTTAGGGCATGTGGTCTAGTGTGTGGGCTATGGCTGCCTCAGAACAGTTCATGTCATGTACTCTTTTTATTTTATACAAGCTTTATTGAGTTGTAATCTATCCACTATGAAATCCCTTTGTGAAGTGTCTAGTTCCAATTCTAGGGAATTAGCTTTTCCACAGTGTTGTGCACCTACATCAATGTCTATAAGAATTTTTCCTTTACTCTGAAAGAAAATCCTGTACTCATTTGTAGCCATTCCCTTTTATAACCTCTTTTTAGCTCCAGAAACCATAAAATTTTGTTTCAATAAATTGTTCATTCTCAACATTTAATACAGAAGTAATATACAGTGCATGGTTTTTTGACCACATCTATGGCTTTACACTTTATGAATTTGAATAAATTTTTCATGCCCTGAGAACAGAGTAGCCATATCTTTTTTTTTTTTAAACAGGGTGAAACTATGTTTCTCACAAAAAGATAAAGATGTAGAGAGAACTATGTGATGGTGCCACTTCTCTGGCGAGTAGAGATGAGTGGAAATTTAGGACTATTTCTCAGGTAAAAATTCATCAGTAAATCCATGGGACTGTAGAGGATTGCCCTCGGAGCAGAAGCCAGTATTTAGGACAAATCAAAAATTCCTGTGCGGGCGAGACCGGGGCCCAGGGTTACACCACATGCATCTAAGATGACGGCTAGCCATATCTTGATCTTGTGCAAAACCAAGAATTGTGGCAGTCATGGAATTTTTGAATAGCATCTTGTGATTAAATTTAAAGTAAAGATACTATTTCTGAATTGCTCATGGAAAACGTTCCTGATTTAGCCCAATTTTGTTATCTTACTATTCTTCTTAACCTCTTTAGAAATATATAATAAGCAAATAGTGAAAAGAGGCATTGATCAAAATGGTAGCTTAGAATGTGAACCTGGACATCAGACTGCCTGGGTTCAAATCCTGACTCTGACACATCACAGCTTGTGGCTTTGGGTACATGATAGACTCTCATGATGAAATCTTCCATTTCTCTAACGACATGAATCATGTTTTTATCTGGTGTCTCTGTACTGTATGTGCTACCTCTATGTTATCAGATTACTTCAGTATCAAATGTTGGTGTTCAAATAAGCCTATTTTACTTAATAATGACCCCAAAGAATATGGATAGTGGTGAAAAGGATGTAACAGGGCATAAAACTTGAAGGATGATTTAACTCCAGTACTCTGTGTCTAACTAGAAAAAATCACTGTGAGGGATTTGGTAGTGTTCATGTTTTCAGATATCCATTGAAGACCTTGGAATGTATCCCCTGGGGATCAGAGAAGGACCTGCCCTAATAATACATTTTTGAGTGTTTATAACAAAGTTAGGGCCAATGGTGGAAATATTCTATTGTTAGTTCAAGCAACTCTAAGAAAGCAAAGTTTCATTTTGTGTATTTGATTCCCCTCAGCATCAATAGTTGGAAGAATTATTGCATTAATCCTTTTGTGAACAAGAGTCCATATTCTTCACAAGTGTATGTAGAAATAAACTGATGAGATAGTAATGAAATAAATGCTGTGAGATGAGTTGTAACTTGTGCAGGTTTTAAAGGTATTTTCTAAATGAGGCATGGTGTCACACATCTGTAATCCCAGTCACTCAGGGGACTGAGGCAGGAGGATCACAAGTTTATAGAAATTTCCTGGAATGTTTCCTGATTAGAAACTGGGAGTGAGAAGCACCCCTTCTTGCTTGTTTTTCTTGCCTGACACAGTAACCTTGAAAGTAAAACTTATTTTTGGTGACAACTCTCCTAGATGTTGTTTGTCCATATTCAAGGCCCTGTTTTAGCAGACAGGGAAAGTACTGGTGAACCAGATCATCTTTCTTGTGATCCTCAGATAGGATGTGGTGATGATGATTGCTGAAGGTAGGGTCCTACACTCACAGTCTAGGTACACAGAAGCAGCAACAAATGCTTTTTTTGCTGTGTCCTCCACATGTGTCTCATGCTAACATGTTAAAGCTATGTAATCTACCTGCAAGTGTGTGTGACTACATAGATGCAAGTGTAAACATCAATGATTTCACTTCAGATTTTGATAATTAGAGGTGACAGTTTAATTTGATAATTAAATAATTAGATTATGTTGTTCCAGTATTTTAAAACTTTTAGAGGGTTAAAATTCTTTGACCCTTCTCTGAGTCTCAAGGAAAATGATACTGATTTTTAGTGTATGATTTGTAATGAAAATAGAATATCTTACATCAGAGAAATGAACTTCCATGTTTTTGTCTCCAAGTGCAGTAGCTTAGGTGGAGAATAGAGCTGAAAATTGTTTCATACATACCTTTCTTCCTTTTAACATTTTTAATTTAAGAAAATGTTTAAGAATAGGATTTATGCTTGGGACTTATCTCCTTGGTCTCATGGATTTTGTTTTACTGTGAAGCTGTTCAATTAGAAATTTCTGCTGGTATTTAGGTATTCATTTATCACCAAAAAGGATATGTGAAAGAAAGAAAGACTGTTAAAACCATATCTCTAGAGGTTGTGTGTGTGATTATATGGTAAACAGTCCAGTCTAGTTTGTCCCAGATTGTTTCAGTTAGCAGTGAATGTTTTCTTGATCCCTGGGCAATCTACAGAGTTTCATCATCCTGCCTATTTATAGCTCCTGGACATTATAATGTTTGTCCTGTTGTAATTGTGTCTTTTCTTTACTATTGTCAAAGGTTCTGCATCTAAAAGGAAATATGGGAAGTAAAAAAAAAAACTAATATTAACTAACTATCCTAAAAAAGCTAATCAAGGCTGAAATATTGTGTGAACAGAACTCAATTTCTTTTCAAAGCATTTCTCTTAGTAACATATTATTGTCACTACTAAAATAACTTGCTGTTGATTCCATTTATTGAACATTATCAAAATTAGCAAATGACAGGTTATTTGAGATTAGTGAAGTAGGGAAGTTCCAAAGTTGAGTGAACTATAGAAGGGTAGATCAAAGGAGACCTATGGCCATGAAAATTCTCTGCCTTGACTTTTTCAGAGTAGCCTTCTGGTCGGGTGTCCAGTGGTAATTTTACAGACTGCTATCACTTCAGGAAATTGTATAAAGGAGACACAGGATCTGTGAATTATTATTACTTAAAACTGCTTGTGAATATGCAGTTATTTAAGAGCTTAGAGTGAGGAAATGGGAGGAAAAACAAGAAATCTGCTAATACTATGAGAAAACATTTTATTTTTTCAAATAGATGTATACATCTATTTAAAATATATCTAATTATAAACTTCCAAAGACTAGATGGTTCTGAAAGGCAAACTTCTCTAGGAAGTATGTGTAGCTGTTCTTGATGCAGGCAGTGTATTAAGAGGTTTAAGACCATAGATGATTACTATGGTAATAACACAATCACTCCAGTGTGTGTGAGTGTATGGTAACCAGCTCAGTCTACTTTGTCCTAGATTGTCCAAGATTCCTATTTGATGCTGTGCACTTCAAGTTCAGCATAAAATTATTTCAAAACTGTAGAGGCTTCTGAGTATTCCTGAGGTATTTGACGTACCTTTCTCATGTCCTAAAGTGCAGTAAAATAAACAGGAAGCTATTGTCAATAGAGTGTATTGGTGCAGAGCCTAGGCTAAGACAACAAACTAGTGTTCACATCTTAGCTCTACCTCCTCTTGTTTTTATGGTCTTTGGCAAATCACTTTTGTTTGGACTTTATTTCTTACATATAATATGGTATCAGAGAAGTCAATTTTGTGTTTATCATAGGGTTGATATGAAGAATAATAAGACAATGTAAGCACTTCATAAGTGCTCAGCAGATGCCAAATCTGCTGCTGTTGTTACTATAAGCAAGTATATTAATGGTGCACAGGAACCAAGATATAGATTTTATATTTGCTTTCCACAATTATGATTTTTAGAAAGTCTTAGACTTCCAAAACTTGGTCTTCTTCTATGGAATCTCAGTTTGTCTGAGTGGATTACAGGTCAACAATCTTCCATGTCCCAACTTCCTGGATACTGATTTGAATCCAAGACCATAATTGACCTGGTGGATTGCAGTATAGGATGCTTCCTGCCATATTGTGGTCAGGTCTGTGAGTAGGGTCTTACACAAAATTGTTTCCAGCGCTGGAGTTTTGGGTGTCCACTGTGGTGGGGTGTAGGAAGAGAATAAAAACATTTGCCTGCATGTGGTAAGCATTAGCCAAGTTTGTGGGGTGAACTAAGCACTCCAGAGGTGAAATGCTAGCATTTTGTTGGAAGAGAGCTCGGAGTTGGCCTAGAAAAACCTGGGGGCAGGCATGGTGATTAAATGAGGTCAGATATTTGAAAGCCTTGGACAGGGAGTGTGAAAAGGAAGTACATCCAGAAAAGTGCTGCTTTGCTGAGAGATGATGTTAGGCTGGAATTTGAGCAACAATATAAGGGAGAGCAGAGTGAATAAGGCAGAGAACAGCACACCACAGAGTGGCAAAACAGGGACAGGAAAACTCCACTGACCCTTACCTCCACCTATCACTTAGCAGGACCCCAGCACATTCTGGCCTATAAAGACTCTGGGCAGGTTGGGTCACGTATGATTTTCTCTGGCTCCATATCCTGACCTGTACCCCTGGGGTCTGGAAATTTTGCCCATATTCTTGTTCCAAAACAAAAGTCCTTAGTCTGAGGGTATCTCTTTTCTGATTAATCTCATCTTTGAGGTCACTTTCTTTTATTTCAGACTTTGAATCTTTTTGGGAAGGAATATTACTGCTATCTTTTAGGTTATATGTATCAAAATTCTTCTTTTCCTGTGAGCTAAAGCACCCATCTCTTGCTCTTTGGAAAGCAAGTTCTAGATGTCATTTTGATGTTTGATTTTCATCACAATGTATGGGGCAGCAGTCAGTCTGGTAGTGTATGATTTGACTTTTGTTTCCATTATTTTACATTTTTCTCTCACCTTCCAGTGTAAAATTTTGCATTGTATTCTCCACTTCTGGAATATTGAACTGTTCATTATGCTGGAATGTTGCTTTTTAAGTGTTTCCTCAATCAATTTGCTTTGGAGGTCATCACTATTTCCTCATAAAATTTTAGTAATATCAAGGCATTTCTTTTCTGGTTCTGATATTTATTTTGTCTCTTTCCAGTCTCATCATTGAGCTATCCTTCATCCATTTATATATATGCCATAGCTTGTTCTCTGTCATATCACTAGTAGAGACCTAAGTAAAATCTGGAGCACTGCTGTCTTGATGTGCTTCATGCACATCAAGGAAACACTGCAGGAGACAAAAAAGTCAGGAGGGCTTTGTCACAAGCCTGAGAGAGAGCAGCTACTGATCTGACTGGGATGAGAGACTGAGATTAAACTCAATTAACTCCTGCGGCTCAAATTCTTTGATGGTGCCTTCAGTCTCCATGGCATGAAGTAGAAGTTGACTCTGAGGACTGAAGTTTGAGGCGAGTGTAGGCCTAACTTTCTGTGTGACCCATGAAATGTTACTTAACCTTTCTGGTCTTCATTTCTACATCTGTTGAAGAAGGCAGAATGATTTCTAATGTGAGTGCTCGAGGGGGCAACAGAGAAACCTAAGGAAATCACAGTAATTTCCACAGTTGGGAATTACTTTATAGGAAATTGAAAACATCTTCTCAGGCTTCCTGTCACAGACTGATATTCTTTATATTAGTCCTGTAAAGGAGGCTGATTTACCATCATCATTCCTTAGCACTGTGTGGTGTGCACACACAGAAGAATATGCCCAAGAATGGCGACACACAATTTAGGGTGGTGCCTCCCTGTGCAGGGGAGGGAGTGTTGGGGGAGCAGTGCAGAGGGCCTGGACGGTCTTCCAAGCTTGGTGGAGAAGTGGATATGCACTACAACATTTTTTAAAAAAAGTTTTAGTTGTCCATGGTCCTTCATTTTATTTTATTTATTTGTATGTGGTGCTAAGGGGCCTCACACATGCCAGACTCTACCACTGAGCCACAACCCCAGCCAAAAAAAAATTAATACATTTAAAATAGCCTTTTATTACAGAATATTATAATTTTGAAGGGTTATTGAACTCAGGGTCTTGTGTATGCGATGCAAGCACTCTACCAGCTAAGCTACATCCCAGAGTAGTTTAGCTTTATGTTAATGCTCTGTGGCAGGGTGTTCATCAGCACCCAAAGATATGACTTAGTGTTTCCAGAATTTTCCAAGTGTCTCCCAGGAGTGAGATCACCCACACTGAGAATCACTGTTCTAGAGAAAAGAGGACCTTGGTCTCAGAGATGTTAGATGCTTCCCCAAAGTCAACAGAGCCAGTGTGGAGTGGGCTTCAATCTGCAGCTCCTCACCCTGGTCCAGTGTTCTTTTAATCACCCTGCTGCCCTCCAGAGGAGGCATTTGGTGGTCAGAGTGGCAGTGCAGTTGCATAGACCTGCATAAAGTTGAACACATGGAAAACGAAGCATAGAAAGACACAAATACGGAGCAGAAATCTGCTAGTGAGTGATGTAGACATGGACATGTCTATTGATAGGCCAGTTTTCCCTGTCCTATGTGAGCTCTGCCAGTGGGGTAGGGATGAACCCAAGGATTTGCTATTTTGTCACCATGTTGGTGTCCTGCACCTGCCTCTCTGAGCTGAGGGACAGTCTGGAGGGACACAGTCTGCAGAGTGAAGTGACTCAGAGGCTCAGTGTGCAGCCTGCAGAGCCTAATGGCAGACACCAATAATTACTCTTAGTTATTACTTAGCTTTCAGCACTATACTGGCTTTACATAAAATAGAATTCCAATCCAAAACAAGACACAGGTTTGTCCCTGATTTTTGGAAAAGTTCATGAGGCAGAACAGAGTTAGATAAGGTAACATGAAAACATGAACTAGCAAATTCTCCCATGAACACTAATCTGGTCCAGGAGACCAGGATCTAGAAGGATGCATCACTACAGAAAGAGGTCAGATTGGGAAATCCCCAGAGATGGGCATTCTCAGTTTGTATCTAAGGGGATTGAGGGTAACTGGAGGAAAGCTGAGCCAAGGACACATGGGGGGAAGAAAGAAAAACTGGCAAATCACATACCAATGCCATGATCAAGAGATAGACCCTTGTCCTGGAGAAGGACCATGTCAGCAGCTGGTGATGCTTTCTGGAATCCACAGGCCAGAGAGGACACAGAAATGCAGGGTAGGCAGTAGAAGATATATTGGCTCATGCAGGCCAGGCATCTGCCTGCATGTTGCAAAAATGGATGAATATTAATAATGATTTGTCCCTAAAGACCACAAATCAGCTAATTAGGGTCATGTCAACCTGTTTATATTATCTATAAATGAAAATCCATCAGCATTCAAACATGAAATTAAGCCAGTCATACATGGGTGGCCATCTCTCTGATGAATGGTTCTGACATCTACTACACCTGCCTGCCAGGCAGTGGGCCTTTTTCCACCCGCCTGGTTTTAATCAAGATGATGGTTCCAGCAGGCACATGATGGATGCACCTGGAGTTTCCTCATGCATGTGGGGGATGATATAAGACCATGGGGAAATGAACTGCAACCCAGCCTTGGAGGAGGGGAGGAATGGCCATGAATCAACATCCCCACCAGGTAGTCAACCCACTGCAAGCTGATCACCCCAGCTCACTCCACCACCTGGTCTTCCCAGGTTTGTGGGTCTCCAGTCTCAACTGGTCTTTCTGGTTCCTGGATCTTTCAGCCCCTTGAGGCTCCATGTTTGCTCAGTGGAATGAGCCTCTGGAAACCACAGGACTTGAGAGTCCACAGAAGAGAGTAAGAAACAGATCTATTCATCAGCTCACTGTACCCAGCACTGTACTTGGTCCAGAAACTTTGAGGGCAGCAAGGGAAACAGACAGAGGGAGGACCCACTAGAGCCTGCCGCCAACAGACCCAGGTCCGACCTGGATCTTCCTCCTCATGATGACACGGTGGTTCCTCCCCAAAGTCTTCTTCCTGAAATCCCTTGTGGGACAGACCATAGTGATATGTCTCCCTTTGGGAAACAGGTTGTGTGATTTCCCAAGGACCCTGATGCCAAGACTACACAGAATTCCAGTGTGAAATTGGCACTGTCCCCTGGAAAGGTTGTGCCCAACAGAAGACCCAGCAAGACTTTGACCACCTGAGCAAGTCATTCTGGAAGCTTCAGGGAACTGGGAGTCCAAGCTTAGATCTGGGAATGATCTTCCTGGTTCAAATCTAGGCTTTGCTGCTCCTGGGCTGCTGACCTCAGGCAAGTGACTTAACCTCTTTAGGTTTCCTGCCTCTTCTCATTTGTATCATGAGGATAACAGGATTGCTCCTGTGGGAGAATTAAAAAAGCTAATCCATGTGAAACAGAACATAGAAGTCCTGTGGGAATTGCTTGCTTGAGGGGTAGTAGGTAATATTGTATAGGGTTCTCTGGTCTAGTTCCAGCACAAACCAGCTATGCAATCTTGGTAATTTAATTAGCCTCTCTGTTCCTCCACTTTCTCTGCATCCTTCTAATTGGAGGAAAGACCTCAGAAGCCAGATTTGGCCACATAGATAAGGACTGTTCATGTACATTGAAGATTTGCTGACTTGGTTCTTGCTTCTATCCCACTACATTGGAAGCCCTGGGGATAGGGACATGGTGTGACTGAATGGTCACTGCTGGGTCCTCTCCCTAGGGGTGCAACCTGGACTGGCATCTTAGGGAGATGGTCCTGCCTGCACACAGTTTTTCTGTGCATTCTGGTAGAGAAACAGGACTGAGACCAGAGGTTCTAAGTCCCTTCCCAGTTAATGGCCATGTCTTCTCCAGCAAGGCCAGCTGTTCTGGGCTCTTCTTGGGGTTGGGAAGCATGAGTTTCAGGCCCCAGCTCTGTCTGCTTTAGAAAGGCCCCCTTTCCCACACAGTTGTGTTTGGGGACATCCATATGTTCTCCAGGCATCTGGAGTCACTCTGACATGTCCATGTCCTGAAGAATGCAGCAATGAGTGGCTTGTGGTGCAGAGATATGGCTGCATGAAGTCACCTTCTTCCCTCTCCATGGACTTCCTGGGATGCCCTCATAATCACCTCACCTGACTTTCCTGGAACAGCAGCACTCTCTCCTCTCCTAGTTCCCGAGGCTGGAGTCTGAAACCAGAAAACCAGAATGTCCTTGGGGGCAGGCTCCTTCCCAAGGCTGCAGGTGAGGACACTCCCTGCCCCTTCCAGCCCTGGTGGCCCCAGGACTTGCCTGGTATCCTGCCATTACTTCAGTCTCTACCTCATTGTCACAGGGCCTCCTCTCCATGTCCCTGTGCCCTCCCCTCCTCTGTCTCTTGTGAGGATACCTGTCCCTGTACCTAGAACAGCTGTTAGACAAGGTGAGCTCACTCTTCACTGTATGCCTGCAAAGACCCTCCCTCTATTCACTGTGAAGCACTGACAGATCTGGCTCCAAGAGAATGTTATAGGCCACAATATAAGTGAAATGACTGGACAGACTCAATTTTGCTCTGAGACTCCATGTTATGTAGAAAATAATTATCCCATGGGAACACCCCACTACTGTACCCATCAACAATTGGTTAGTTCTCCCATGGGAGCACACCGCCTCTATGCCCATAATCAGTTGCTTAGCATGACATGATTAGCAATGCAAAATGACAATTCTTAGTTAATGAAAAATTGCTCTCTTTTGATTCCTATTGCTCCTAAACAATGTACCATGTGAACAATGATTGTGTCTATGCTAGTAACCATTCTTTAGTTTTTCCCTAGGCAAGGGTCATTTTGACCCACTTCCCACTATGTTGATGATCTCATTATGTTAGTTTGCAATTTTTAATCATAGCAACAGAAACTTATGATTGATGTGATTTCTGGTACAAGAACCCCTACAACCCTATGGTTGGGGCTGTTCTCCCAATAGCCATTTTTGGGAGCATTGTTTGAGACAGTGGGTTGGCTGGCTTAATAAAGATTCTCAAATTTGGACTTCTCATTGGTGATTAGTCTGTTCTTAAGTTGCATCCCATAACATTCACAGTTCTGGTTGTGGCCTTGGTGGTCCTTCCTGGAGGCTCTTCAACCCATACACAAGCCAGGAGGGTGATGAACATGATGGGAAGGCTGGAGGAACACAGGAGCTGGCTGGTGGGGCAGTACATGCTGGCAGAACCTGCCACCTGTAGGATGGCTCGCCCCATCCTGCCTGCATGTGAACTCCTTCATGGCCCCAACAGGTGCCGCACACATGCCCATTTTACTGATGAGGAAACCAAGTCCCACAGAAGCACCTCAACTGCCTCAAGTAAGCTTGCAGTTAAAACTGGAAGGTGCCCATCCATTTGTGGAACCTGAACCCTGGCCACCCTGCCACCCTGAGGACCCCATTCTTGGATGCAGTAGATTGGACCAGGCAGGTGAAACCAAGTGAAGATGTCCCCAGGGAGAGGCAGAGGCCAGGTGACACAGAGAGTTGGGGAAGCCATGCTCCCTGGGGGCCAGCCACAGGCAGGATTCTTGCACTTTGCTGGTTTTCAAGAAGAGGGTAAAATCCAGACTTCCCCTATGAAACTCCCTAGGTCAGAATTAGTGACATTTATTTTTTAGAAACCAAATGGAACACATCAGGAGTGTGTCAATCAGCCCCATTCCAGGTAGCGGGCAAGACCGTGAGTCCTGGCTGGGGGAGTCAAGGATCCCAGGCCTGGCCCCAGGAGACTTAGGGGATGGTGGCCACAGGAGATTTAGAGGACTTTGGTGACCCCAGAAAACTTAAGGGACAGTGGTGGTACCACCATGGTGGGCTTTCTTCTGCCCTAGAGGAGCCATCAGCAGGAGGTGGCAGCAGCTATAACTCTGTGTTTGTGATTGCAGAGGGACACTCATCTGGGCTTAGAGGTGCTGAGACAGGAGGTGATTTAGGGCCCCACAGGGGACAGGGGAGGAGGGACAAAAGGTGTTTTTCTCCCAGATCTGTGCTGGCTGCAAACAAGTGTCATGGAGGAGGCTGATAAAAAGCAAATTATTTTATTCTCTGCACAATCAACTCCAACTCCAGACTGCATGTTCCCCCAAGAAATAAAGCAATAGCATTTATCATGGGAAGCCAGCTCTTGGAGGAACAGTAATGCTTCCATGGACCCAGCAGATGCTGATTTTAAACCATCCACATCCAGTTCTGTGCCCCTGCATACTTCCTAAAGAGCCACAAGCCATCTTGAGGGGGTTGGCCTGTGTGGCAAGTCCAGGTCTCAGTCCCCAGGAGCACTCCTCCTAGGGAAGACATTTTTCCCCCAAGTCCAGGTCTGTGCCACAGGTCCTGCATCCTCCTGACTGTCCAGTGTCTGTTCTTCCATCTCTGGTGGCAGCATACTGCCCCTCCTCCATGCTCCTTCCATGCTCAATCCATGTGCTCTAAAGGGGTGTCCACAGATGGGCATGTGACCTAGGTCTGACCCTTCTGCTGTCACTGATCAGGGAGTGGCCTCTGTTTGTCCAATAAGAGCCAATGGTGGCTGGCACACTGGCTTCCCTTGCTAGAAGAGTTGCCTGAGGGCAGGTGGGGAATGAAGTTCCCAGAAATCCCGAGGCCATAAAGTCGTAAACTTTCACGTCCTAAGACAGTCTACATCGTCACTCCCATCTGTTGGATTTGGGTTTCTGTCACTTGCAACCAGAGTCCTGACAAACATCCCCCTGTAACATGGTCCTCTCTGAGTGCCAGTCAAACCCAGAGCTTTCTTTAAAGGTGGTAGCACAGGGACAGTGTCCCTCTACTCAATCAGACACACCAGACTGGGTTTCTCAGAGTACTCTCCCTCCTTCAAGCCCTGCTCCAAACACACAGAGCTCAAGTCCTCCCTGATGGTCCCTGCAGACCTGGCAAATGACCACCATGTTCCCACCAGGCAGGGCTAGCTTCATGCTGGAAAGAGCTTCACCTGTCCAAAGAGATTCCAGAGCAACAATACTTTTGTCCCCACCCGCCATAGTGTCCTTGCTACTCAAAAGGCCATTAGAGTGTCTCCACTGGAACTTTCAGACCAAAATCACTCTGGGGAAATAGTAAGAATTTAAGCCTGGAACAAAGCATCTCAGATGAAAAGCTGAGACTATGCTCTCCACAAAATTGTTGATAAAGTAAAGTGTGTGGCTTGGTCCATTCTGGGAGCAGGACAATCTCTGGGGATATGACATCAGAGAGTCTGACATCTAATCCTGCTGGTGGCTCTGTTCCCAGTCAGGAGGCAGGGGACATTCTATGCACTCTGGTCCTTGCTAAGTGCCATCTTGGTTGTTTGTGACTTTGGACAACCATCTTTCTGAGTTGGGAAGGTAGGTCAAAGACAGGGATCATGAGGACAAGTGGGACACTCTCCCTTGCTGCTCAATGGCAGATGTCACCAAATCTTGACTCTGCATTCTGTTGGGACTTGGAATGGTTCCAAATTCAATCAGGTGGCTCTTGGCAGCCTGTTCCTGTCCCAATGGACTGGATTATATGGCATGAAAACCAAATGAATTCTTTCCAGACTCAAAAGAACAAAGGTGTTCTTTTCCCTTGGACTGCAGACACCACAGGTGGGCTGCCATTCTGCCTTTGGTCATCTGCCCCCCAGAACCCCAGGCTCCTGCACAGGGCTCCCAAACCTCAGCTTTAGTCTCTGCACAGCTGTTCTGAGCAGTGCAGTGTATTTAGCAGCCTCTCTGTCCCCCAACCTTCACACGATACAGTCCCAACTCCTCCAAAGGTGACTGCATTTGAGAAGATGGTGGTCACTGATGGGATTTATTTAGATGAGGTCATACTGCAGTAAGCTTATCAAAATGACTCATGGCCTTATGCAAGGGGGACATTTGGACACAGATGAGCACCCAAGGAGAATGTCAGGCAGATGCCAGGCAAACAAGCATCAAATTTTGGTGCCCAGTCACCAGGGACAGCAAGGGGCACAGCACAAATCTTCCTTGCAGTCCTAGGAGGAAGCATCCTTGATCCCAGACTCCCCACCTGCAGACTGGGAGATAACTGCATGTGGCTGAAATCCCCCATCTGGGGTGCAAAGTCAATGCTAGCAAATTATTTCAAGTCACTAGATGCAGTGTTACTCTCCCCCCAAGTCCTGGTGACCAAAGATGTCTCCAGACCTTGTCAAATGCCTCTGTGTGCAGAATGTTGCTGGGCTGACCAGGAGCAGCTCTGGGGACAGGTGCGCTCAGTCCCACCTGAGCAAGGTCACTTCCCCTCCTTCACTCTGTCAGTCAAAGGGAGTCACAGGCCACAGCTGTTTCCACAGGGTGGGGGCTTATGACCCTCCTCAGGCCTGGGCATTGCAGGGTGAGTAGTGATCCACTGTCACCAGAATAAGAGGTGGCAGGTGCAACCAGCCCTCCCTCCCCACTCAGGTCTATGCCCACTAGCACCTTACTGAGACCTGCCCAGGCCTCCCCACAGGTCCCATTCCATATGTTACATTCTCTGCACACTCTCCACCTTCTGGCACATGAACACCACTGCCTCCCCACCCAATGTACTGTGTCATCTGTGTCTCTCCCCTCCCAAGTGCACCAGCCCCATGAGTTCAGGCCTAGGTATCACTCAATTCAGTTTCTTGCAGACCTCCTGGTCCAGCACAGATGCCCCACAGATGCCTGTGGACTTGGAGTGAATACATGAACATGGAGTTCCTGTGGTACCTCAGGGTACATGACCTCCCATGGGCAGAGGAAATCCCCCAGGGTTCTGAGGAAGATGCCAACCTGCACAAGTCTCCAGGTCCTGTGTCATGGATGTAGAACAGATGCCCTGCCCAGGAAGTGGGAGGGAACAAATGTGCACCCATGGTCTCCATGGAGACCTGCCCACAGGGTAACCTCCCTAGGTGGCTGGGCGGGAATCTTTTCTCTTTTTCAAGCCTTTTGTTGAGTGCAAACCCTAAAAGCATAACTGCCAGATGTCCTGAGGGACAGGAGTTTCCTTCCTGGTCACATGGAGCTTGGCTGACCAGGACACCCACTTAGGTCCCTTGATGAACTCTCTGTGGTGTGAAGGCACAGGGTCTGGTTGACTGAGGCTCACCTCCATGTGTTGTTTTCCAAATAGGCTGTCCTACTATGAATGCCCCACATCACCCTGAAGAAGGAAGACATCCCTGGGTGCTTGGATTATAGTACCAAGAGCAGATTTGGTAGGAGGAGGCAGAAGACCAGACAGTTGTCTCTTAATTCAGTGAAAACCAGTCTTGTTAGGAGTCAGCAGGGCAGGGGAACATTTCAGACACCACCTCTTCTCTCACAGAACTGGCTGGGACCCCAATACATTGTCAAATACATAGAATGCTTCCAGTCCAGGTGATAAGCCTACACCACCGTGAGCTGGAGAATGGTGCAGCATGTGTCACTGGGGGCATGCAGAGATCAGTGAATAGTGGGCAGGAAGCTAGGAAATGGGGGACCAAGCTAGAGCACAGGAAAGAGTGGTCCATAAGGGAATAGCCATAGCAAAGGCTCAGAGTTTACCTCATGCCAAGTCTAATGCCTTCAGGATGGTTCCCCACCTCTCATGATGCTTCTTGGCTTCCAGAGTGTGGGGAATAGTCTGCCATCTGAGGTGACCTTGCAAGATCCCTTCCTCTTTCAAGAGTAGGACCAGTGAGGGCTGTAGAGGACACCATGGGGCCCCTCTGGGTTAACTTGCCCACAGCCTGATGACCAGGCCCTTTGTGACTTAAAGCCACAGTGTGAAAGGCTCCTTCATGGTCACCTAGGCCAGTGTTTTCCACAACTGGGCACCTACCTCCATCCACAGTGTGGTGTCTGGGCGCACACCCACATTCCCAGTCTCTTACCTCCTCTCTAGTTAATCTGGTCTCTGGTAATAATAATGATGATCTTATTTGTACTTCTTTCCTTGTTGAAAGTTACTAAAATAAATATTGTTGGGCCACCACCTGAAATCTGCCTGTTTTAGTCAATTTTTCATTGCTGTGGCCAAAAGATATGACTAGAACAACTTGAGGAAAAGTTCATTTTTGTTCATGGTTTCAGAGGTTCAGTCCAGTCAACTGCCTCTGTGCATGTGCCTCTCTGTGTGTGTGTATGCATGTGTGTCTGAGTGTGTGTCTGCGTGATGCATCTGTGTGTGTGGAGAGGCATGTGTGTGTCTGTGTGTGCATCTGTGTGTGTGGAGAGGCATGTGTGTGTCTGTGTGTGCATCTGTGTGTGCTTCTGTTTGACAGTGTGCTTGTGGGTTTTTTCTTTTTGCCATGCATGTGTATGAGTGTGTGTGTGTGTAGGTGTGTGGTTGTGCCACTGTGTTTGCAAGTGCACAGGGTCTGGGCTCCCTCTGCTCCACACACCCACTGTGGCCCACCCAGGGACCAAGAGTGCAGAGCCCCAGAGCCTGGGGCCCACACACCTGCAGGTCTCTTTGCCTCTTTGGTTCCACCTCCCTGGTGAGCATCCCTCTTCCTCTTTCAGCATGAGTCCAATAGTGGCCTCCATGGGGGCGTCCCCAAGCCCATGGCACCACACTCACCTGGACTAACCCGTGCATCTCCATCTTCTGGTTCTGCTTAGCAATGCAGGCAGACCTGACTCTCTGGCCACCCCACTGCCTCCAGCACCACTCAGGACCCCCTTCTGGTGCTCCTCAAGCCTCCCTTGGCCCCTTACTCTGCTCCTTAATCAGTAGCCCAAGGGGCCTTTTAAAAACATAAGTCAGACCTTGTTGCCCCATCTCACTCCATGTAAAAACCAAAGACAGATGGTGGCCCAGGAGAACTAGGAACTGCCCCATCCCAGCCTGCTTGGTGGCCCATGGGCCATGCTGATCCCAGTGCTGTTTCCCCTGCTTCAGGCCCTCATGCCTGCCATCTCCTCTCCCTGGTGTCATTGGGATTCCATGAGGATGAGGATGATGCTGTGTCCCCAGAGCCTGGAACTGAGGCTGTTGCACAACTCATCCCAGTGCCTTGGGTTCTCTACACTGTGGCATAATTGACAAACTGCTTGGATACACATCTGCTTTCCTCCATTTGACAGCCCTTAGGATTCCCCAGCAGGGGAAGAATGATGAGGGGAACTCCTGTCTCCACAGGGAACAAACCAGACCAGACTGCTCCAGGTTTCCAGCCCCTTTTCTTCTGGCTTCAAAACTGCATGTTTGTAGCCACTGAGTGATTATAGACACAGGTGAAGGGTGACAGGAGGGGTGGTAACAGTGGCTGGTGTGGGTTACAGGGAAGGAGTAGGGGTCCTGCAGGCAGATTCTTGAAGAAGGGCAGAAAGGGTGGGTTCCAGGGGACTGAGACCCACAGGGCAGTGCCAAGGGGTGGCTCTGCAGAGGAGTTTCTGCCCCCAGCACAGCACAAGGTCCTCCTTGACAGACCAGGGGAGAGGGCAGCAGCTCTGTCACCACTGCTACAGCTGCTGTTACTGCTCCTGGGTCCTACAGGTTTTCCTGGGCTCAGCCCTTGCCAAATGCTGTGCTTAATGCCTCCCAAGGGTGGAGAGGGTCACTGTGACAGCTCTCAAGCTTGACAGGGACTTGTACAAAGGGGAACACTGAACAGAGTGGGCTGGTGACTTTCCAGAGGTACACAGCTCCTAGGAGGCAGTGCTGGGGCTTGACACAGTAGGCCTGGCTCCAGACAGGCAGCTCAGCCACCTCTGCCTGAGGAAAGGGGTCCCTTCCTTGAATTGAATCAACCTGTCAAATCAGTCCCACACTGAGAGTGGGAAGAAAAGTTTGAGTGACTGAATGACAGAGTCAAACTCCTGCCAGAGCACACATCTAGAATTTGCTGAATGTGGAGGAACTAGTGCTGTCTTAGAGTTTCTGCCCCTCTGGTCCCACCTGTGTGAACACTGCAGCTGGTCCCCTGCATGGGGACCAAACTAAACTCTCTTGCTGTGTAGCTCAAGTTCTGGGTATCCTGGTGGTGAGGTCTTTCAGGAAGGGATGAGTCTCCACTGGCATAGGTCCCAGGTGAGGGCAATGCCCTCCTAGGGAGGAACTCCTCCTCCAGGTTCACCCCACCCCCTCTGCCATGCTGCTCTGGGATGGGAAGGTGCAGAAGAAAGCAGTGATGAAGAGGAAGCAGAATTAACAAAGTGTTAGGATGAACTCCCAGCTCTGCCAGGAAGTAGCTGTGTAACTTCAGGCAAGTTGTTGAGACTCTCTGTGCCTCAGTAGCCTCTTGTATAAAATGGCCACAAAAATAATGACACCTCCTACAGAGGGACGTGTGGGAATCATCAGGTCTGCGTGCTCAGTAATGCAGTGCTTTGAGGAGATGGATTGTTTTATCCATTTTCCTCAGGCCTTAATCATGTCCAAACCAAAGCCCAGGAGAAGCAGATAAAACCTAACCCAAAATAATGTGGTGGCTACATTCCCCCAAAGTGCCTCAAAGCAGCACTGGCCACATGTGGTTCTTCCTGCAGTGTCAGGCATAGAATACTTGACCAACAGGACAACCACCCACCACCCTGGTCACACACGAGCCAGGAGGACCAAAAGTGGCCCCAATCTCAGACCAGAAAAAAGAGCAAGTAGCTAAGCATTGGGAAGGGAGCCCCAAGTGCAGCAGGTGCACAGGTGACGTCGTCCAGTGGAGTCAATTTGGAATGGAGGACAAAAGAGTAACAAGGCTCTTGAATTCGGAATAGTTTATTGATGAATCAGGAAACCTGGGAACTGGAACCTCGAATCTGGAACCTCCAACCTCGAACCTCTTAAAAAACCCCCTCTGGCGCACAAGGAGAGCCGGCTTATATCCCCTCCAGGATGCCAATTATGCAAAGATTAGGAGAAAGCTAGCTGCCCAATCATGGTAAAGGTCAAAATGAGCAGGCAGAGCAGGAGCACCTGTGCACACGTTGTTTGCATGGACTTAATTGGATATGGCCAATGACAAATCACCTGGGTGTGCTTATGCTAATCAACCTCCTCACTGCCCATGTGATCAAAGCAACCTCTGGCTGGCTGCCAAGTGCCATCCTGGCGCCATCTGCATGGCTTAGCCCCCAACAATTCCCCCTTCCTTATATAAAATGAAAAGAAAGCTGGCAGGGATCATGTCTGTCTTAGGTGGTCCACGGCAGAGCAACATCCTTACCCTTCATTGGACAATGAGGCTCTAGCCCTCATTTCCTCTCTTAGGTTGGTACGAGCTCCCCATGAATCTTACCCATCTTTGACTACCGATCCAGCATACTAAGCCCTATACTGGGAGATTATCCTGCTTCAAGGGTGGCCATGGCCTGTTTTATGATCACATTATGAGCCCGCTGACTGGCTTTGAGGCATTTGTAGATGTAGAATAGAATTAACACAAGCACACCCAAGCTTATTAGTGTGGGACTTAAGAGTCCCCCAAATTTGGTGCCAAATTGTTTTAGTTTATCTAATGTTCCCGTGACAAGCCCTCCCGTTTTGACCTCCACCTTAGTGGCGTTCATGGTGAGGATCTGCCATCGAAGCCTTGTTACCAGCTTGTCAAATCCATCCATCCATTGTTGTGCAATCTGTGAAAATAACTGTCTAGAGAAGTTCTCATTAGAAGTCACAAAAAGGAAAGGGAGAGCTAGGTACACAGAGTATATGAAAAAGTAATTGTTTCACTCTCTACATATTTCAGTATTAACTCCATTATCCTTTTGATCAGTGCACTTTCCTTTACTTATAGACCCTCCTTAAAGATGAGGCACTAACATGAGTGATTAGAAAGTGAGTTTCATAGGATGAAAATAAGCATCTTGCTTTACTGAGAAAAAGATGAAAACCTTATTAGATTTAGCTCTCTCCTTTTTCCCTTGTTCTAGGTTACTACCACTCAATTCTTTCTCACTTTGTTCTTTTTTCCCTTTAACAGTTCTTTCCTTTTTATGAAGAGCCCCTTGGGGCATGTTGAGCAGCCTTTCTTCTATAAAACCTGGGCATATTTCTGTTAGAGTTTGAATATGTGATACAAATGCCACACTAACTGTAGTACAAACACACAAATGATACAAAATACACACATTACTATAAGAAGAAACAAACTAATGTCCATATGGCCACAACAACAACAAAACAGAAATGAAACAAGACAAGGTAACACAAATAACACATTACACATATTCATTTACTTACAGGACATCCTTCATTGTCTCTTGGGACCACCTTTCATTACATTCCCTCTCTAGGGGAATCTTCTGTTAACCTTCCCTCACTAGGGGAATCTTCCATTATTATGCTCCCTCTCTTGGGACAACCTTCTGTTAAGTTCCCTCACTAGGGGAATCTTCTCATTATGCTCCCTCACTAGGGGAACCTTCTCGTTACGCTCCCTCACTAGGGGAACCTTCTCATTAAAACCTTAAGTCAACCGTTTCCTCAAATAGGGAAACCTTCTCGTTAATTATGCTAGCAAAACTGTCTTTTACTTACCTTATCCTTATGGTGCTGATAACTGTATAAAATGTTACGGGTCCCTACAAATGCAGAGTTCTCCGTAGGTTCCCAGATGCAGAGGTTCCTGGATGCAGAGGTCCCCGTAATTCCCCATAGGGGCCACCACTTGATGCCATCCAGAGGAGTCAATTTGGCATGGGAGACAAAAGAGTAGCAAGGCTCTTGAATTTGGAATTTTTTTTGATGAATCGGGAAACCTGGGAACTGGAACCTTGAACCTGGAACCTCCAACCTTGAACCTCAAACCTCTAAAAGCAAACCCTCCAGAGCTCAAGGAGAACCGGCTTATATCCCCCCCAGGAGGTGAAGGGTAGGGCTGATGTCAATTATGCAAAGATTAGGCAAGAGCTAACTGCCCAATCATGGTGAAGGTCAAAATGAGCAGGCACGAGCAGGAGCACCTGTGCACACATTGTGTGCGTGAACGTAATTGGGTATGACCAATGACAAATCACCTGGGTGTGCTTATGCTAATCAACCTCCTCACTGCTGATGTGATCAAAGTAACCTCTAGCTGGTTGCCAAGCGCCATCCCAACGCCATCCACACCGCATAGCCCCCAACACACAGATATGATTTTCTTCTCTGTAGCCACTGGGAAGAAAATGGCCTCATCCTCAGTGAAGATGGAGACAGGCTGGGAACCCAAGGGGCATCTTTAGGAGGAGGTTTCTCTGGACAGCTGCAGGAACCCAGTCATCCCTGGTAGGCAGAGCATTTTCATTGTCCTGAACATGTCCTTTCTTCACAGGGGAGAAAATTAGTCCTTTTCTGGAGCTGAAGCTGGAGAGCTGGCTCATGGGGAGGCCACCCTGGCAAGAGAGGGCCACGAACTCCTGAACGCCCTGACCCCAGGTGCAGGCCAAAGTGTCTTTCTGTGGAAGCAGAACCCTGTTTTTGATGAGTATAACAAAAGCAAACTTGCAGTTGTGGACAAAGTGGCCTAGAGTCACTTGGGCACAGAGAGGGTGTCATTGATAACTGGTGGAAAATTAAAGATCCACCAGGTAGGCTAGGAGACCACTGCCTGTGTTTGTGGGACCATCATTTTTTGTATTTTATTTAAATTGTGCAATAGATCACACATCAAGGGAGAGCATGATATGCCTTTGTGATCAGTAACAGGCAGGTGAAGTGAATATTCAGGTGCCACTGCAGGATGCAGGTGGTCCCAGAAATCTTTTGTCCCCTTGCCCAACCACAGTCTCCAAGGTCATCACTCCTGACTCAGGCAGTTGCTTCCTGTGATTCTCTGTTTCCTTGCCACCCAATCTTGCTGACCGCAGGTCTGAATTTTACCCAATTCAGACTTCACGTACTTTCTTTTGTGTCTGATTTTGCTGGATGTGCCTTCATCCTGATAGTCACAGTGGACTGCAGGCATATCCCTGCTGTAAGAGGTTTCTTGGATCATCTCCAGGTCTTCCCTCTGCCACAGGTGTGTGGTGGGCTTCGTTAGACATGTGTCCAGTGGCATTTCTGCTGAGGATACACCAAAGGTGTGTTTCTGGGTCCTGGAGTCTCCACAGCTTCAATTCCATTAGATGAACTGCTTTCCTTGGGGCTGGTCAGCACCTACGCACTCCACAGATATGGAGGGTTCCAGTCCCTCCACCTCTAAAGTTGTCAAGAGCTTCTGTGCTTACTCAGATACCTGCACTTGGCCACAGGTTAACCTGTATCCGTGGAGGTCGGGACACAGAATGAGTCTCCCCAGGTTGCAGTGGGGACAGTGTATCTAGTCTGCTCAGCAGACCAGTTCTCAGAATGGCTTAGAGAGCAACCCTGGAATTCCCATCCTGGCTGCCCCTTTTGCCAACTGTGTCTTCATGGGTGATTTAATTAACTTCCCTGCAACTCCACATCCTTGGATGTGGAGCAGGGGTGAGAATGTGTGCCTCCCTGTGCCATTGTGACCATTAATGTGTGAAAGCTGCAAAGCATTTGGAATGAGGCAGGTGTGCTCTGAAGGTTTGTGAGACAGAACTGGAGCCATTCCAGGGATAGCAAGGACTGTGATTCACAGGGAGGCTTACAAAAAAGAAACACGGCTGGGTCCACATTGCAAGTGGAGCTCTGTGTGTCTGTGTGTCCCTCTCAGGGAGGGAAAGGCATCAGTCTTTCCTAGGTGAGTCCAGATGAAGGGGTTGGCTGTCTGCAGAGGCCTGCACTCATCTGCTATTAATCACTGTGACCCATAAACCTGACAATTACAATTTACAGGAGGAAAAGTTTATTTGGGGTCCTGGGTTCACAGGTCTCATGGGATGGTTGGCCTAACTCAACTTCTCTGGACCTTAGGTGAGGCAGATCAACATGGTGGCAGGGTGTGGCAGAAGATTACTGTTCATTTCAGGAAACTGGAAGCAGAGAGAAAGGGAGAAGCTTGGAGGACAAAATACAATCCCCAAGGGCATGTCCCAGAGACCCATCTTCTGGGTCATGTCCCACCTGCTTACATTTGTCACCCAGTACAGTAGTCTTCAAGCCCATCAAATAAATTAACCCTCTAATCAGGTTTCTGTTCTTGTGATCTAATCATTCCACCTCTGAACATTGCTACATTGTCTAGCATGAGCATTTGGGGATCAACTCACATCCAAACATAACAGGCCAGTCATGTTGGAAAACAGTTTATCTTTCAAGAGCAAGAGTGCTTCCTCTCTGCCAGATGTTCAAGGGACCTACCACAGTGGACATCCACAGGCTAGGGAGGGAGCTCATGGGCTTCTGGCCCACACTCATCTGGTCTGGTGACTGGTGGGTGGCCAAGGTAGCCAGTTCTGGTCCTTCCCTTCAGCAGAACACACAGATGAAACGGTCTCAGGGTAAGCAGAGGAAGACTTGATGGTACTCAAGATGAGTGGAGGGTTCAGAGACACAACACTGGGGAGGACACATCCCCTCCAGTCTAGCTCTTTTCAAATACATTTCCATCCTTGTGATCACATCAGGAGGAAGTCCAAGGGTGGTCCTGGGAGTCCATGGCCACTGACATTTGTGAAACTTCCTTTATAAAAAAGAAAAAGTCAGCCCTGCCCTGAGCCACCAGGGCCCATTTCTCCACAGAATGTCCCATTAGGGATATTCTTCCCAGGTTAGGAGTCTCTTCATCCTGGCAAGCATCTGAGGGCTGAGGAGACTCTGCAGCTACTCTAGGATGAAATCCAATAGAGTCACATCAGCTCTGAAAAATTGTAACCAATCTGGCAAGCTAGGATCTGCATACCTAACCCTGCATGGCTTCATTGTGCCCATGTACTAGTCACAGTGATGCTCAGCATGTGACAAACTCTGGTGATGGTGCATTTGCAAAGACATGCTTTGTTGCAGTTTAACTCCCACACCATTAAATACACCCATTCAAAGCAATCTTCTCTCCCACTCAGGACACACATCCTGTGCATGAGGTCAGAGTTGTTGGGAAAGCACAAAGTTGTTCATCCATGACACCATCTAGTCTCAGAGCATCTCCATCTGTAGAGTGTGTGCCACACCTGCTAGACTCTCTCTCAAGTCTTCCATCCTCCAGCTCCAGGCATCACCAAGCTGTGCTGTCTCCATGAATGTGTTTATGCTAGACACTTCATCTAGTTGGGGCCGGACCACAACATCTGTGTGTCTACCTTTAATTTCTTAGTGTATTTCTAAGGTTTATCCATGGAGCATGGATGACTCAATTCCTTTTTATGATTAATATGCACTGGACATAGAGAGTCCATCTTGTTTATCTATCCATACATGTTGGTGTATTTGAAGGAGACAGGCAAAAAGAAACAGAGACTGAGACAGTCCCATTCTTCACACACCCTGCCCTTCTGGACCCCTCCCCTCTCCTCTGCATTTCCCTCTGTTTCCCACTTTCCCAAAACTTCTCTCCTATCAAGGTCAAGAGCCCCAATGGAGCCCATGTCTGGGTTTCTGGAGGGGACCACCCACAGGCTGGCTGCCAATCCAGTAGGCATGTTGGCAGGGAGGGGAGGGGAACTGACAACCCAAAGCAACAGGGAGGAGCAGAGGCATACATGGGAAAGGAATCAGATCCACCACCCATGTTGCTCTCACCTCTTGGACCATATACCACTGAAACAAGACTCATAAATATTTGTATCAGAAACCATCTGCAGAGTTTAATACCAAGGAGCTTGGTAGAACTTGTGACATAAGTTGTTTACTGAATATGTGTTAATTATGATTCTATCAAAACAAATCCTGCTCTTCAAAACAGGAGAGGGAGGCAGGAGTGGGGATACATTTGATCTCACCCTTCTCTATGCTTTCCATGGTTTCACTTATGTACAACTGTCAGAAAAAAATTAAATGGAAAAATTCAGAAACAAACAATTCATCATTTTAAATTGCATGCAGTTCTGTGCAGTGTGATGTGATGTCCTGTAGTTTTACCCCATCCTTCCTGGGGTGTGACTCACTCCTTGTCTGGTATATCCACGCAGTATGCACTACCTGCCTGTTAGTTGCTTAGTAGCCATGTCAGTTATCTGATTGACTGTCTCAGTCTTGTAGTGCTTGTTTTTAAGTAGCCCTTATTTTTCTTAATAATGTCCCCAAAGAAGCAAGAGTAGTGATACTGGTAATTTTATTACTCTATGGTGTTATAATTGTTCTATTTTATTGTTTGTTGTTGTTGTTAATCTCTTCTTGTGCCCAATGTATATATCAAACTTTATCCTAGGTATGTATATGTAAAAAATCATGGTATACTTAGGGTTTGGTACTGTATGAGGCAGGATCTTCCAGACAATGATGCCAACTCATGGACCTGTTTGAGAGCCTGCTTTGCAGCTGGGGGCTGCTGTGGGTCATAGATCCCCCAGAAGATGTGGTGGGAGGAGATGCCAGCATCTTACAGTTCTGGTCCAGAGACACCTCCAAGGTAACACCCTCTCTGTGTCTCCTCTTCCCTGTTCCAGTCAGAATCAGAGCATCTGGAGGAATCTACAGCCTTAGGAAGTGATGGGGCCAAAAGAAGGGAGGACCTTGAATCCCTGAGTCACTACATGGAAGGTGGCACCTGACAGTGTTGGGTGCTGGATCTACACCCGGAACCCTGTCCATGAACCCTCCTGGGGCTCCTTGAAGCCTCTGTCCCTGTGAGATTAGCCAGCTCTATCTTAAACCAGTTTTCCCAACTGGATGGAGATCCTTGTTGTTTACACCTTTGTATCCTAGGAATCTAGCAGTACTCTAGTCTACTGAAGGTGTTTTAGAAATGTTTATTGTGAGAACCAAATATTTATCCAGACAGAGCCAACAAACGAGCAGAAGAGGGACACACAAATTGGAATAGCAGAAGAGCTTGCAGAGAAGCTGAGAAAGACATGACCTGGAACCATGGTCTTCATTGTTGGGTGCCATTTCTCAATAGCTTACAAGAGATGGCATCCAGAGAGTGCCCAGGAGGCTGAGGCAGGCACTCCAGCTGCCTGGGCACAGAGCACCAGGAGTTCTCTGTGCTGCAGGCTTCCGTGGTCAGTTTCCTCTGATCAGAGACTTGCTGCTCCCAGTCCCTGGTGGGAGGGTGGTAAGAGGTGTCCCAGGTGGGAACCAGAGAGTCCAGGGTTCTGATGTGGGTTTTTCAGGAGAATGAGGCTGCTGGGTTCCCTTATTTCCTCTGGAAAAGAGCTTTCCAGGGACAGGACAGAAGGCCTGAACTTATTGGGCACAGCAGGAGGAAGGATTTGCTCTATCATCAGCTGTGCAGGCTCCTTTCCAGTTTGAAGATTTGGTGGACTGTGGAAGGATCCTCCAAATGAGATGGTTATGGCCCACAAGTTTCTTCCATTCCAAGTTATCACAGGGTGATCCAATCTGTGTGAATCCCAGGATTTGGTAGTGATTTTTGCTGGAGGTGCTTGCCATGTGGCAGCATTTAACCCAGAGGTGTTGGGTATCTTTGTCAGTACAAGGGCAGAGCCTGCCAGACAATGAAGCTAAGATAGAGGGAAGTCAAGAATTGGAGGGTTTTCTGAACACACATTTTAATCTCCTGGATCTAGCTGTATCTGAAACTGTTCCCTTTGTTGTTATTTGAGACAGTAGGTCCCCAATCAAAACTTAAGTCCATTTGAGAAGAAATTCTGTAATTTCCTTTTTAACAAAACTCTCCCTATATTTTTTCTGTTTATCATCACTGCTGAGGTCAGCCTAACTGGAAAAGATAGCTAAAGATGGATATTGAGTGATTCCAGGGATAATTATATCCCATTAATAGGATTCAGAAATCCACATCAAGAGCCCTCCTGTCAAGGTCCCACTTATAAAAAGTCTCATAATTTAAATTTCCTGATGCTCTCTCTTTGCTGGACATGGGCACTGGGTGTATGTCCTCAGGTCCCTGTATGCTCTTATGCCCTTCTGTTTGTCACAGGGGGTGAAACTCGTTCAATGCACAGTCCTCAAGGAGGTTGCAGGACCAGATTCCTTATCCTGGTCAGATGTCGACCTCAGGATTGGGTTGAAAGTCATTGTGATTAGTCAGAAAAAGGAGGGGGCTTCCAAACAATGCTGAGCCTTTGTGCTGGTTTACTTCAAAGATATTGAAAGAGACAAAATCTGGGGTCTAGAAGGAACTGCTTGTTGTCCTGCACATATCTGGTCTCCTCTTCTTCCTTAGAAAGAGAACCCCAAGGTTAGATAGACACTTGACTTCCTAAGAGGAAAAAGAATTTGCCACTCTCCTCAGTACTAGGTCAAGGTTATAAGATGAAGTGAAGGCCATCATATCAGAATACATCTGTGTAAGATTTGAAGGTAGAGAGCAGATACATGGGAAGCTATGCTTTTGTGCTCTGATTGTATTCCTCTTTCTGACTTCCTGGAATGTAGACACTTTAACTGGTGCTCAGTAGCCATTTTGGAGAATGAAGTAGCCATGGGGTGGAAGTCATCCATAGTGTAGCATAAACAGGGAAAATCTGATGATTTCATGGAGCTTCATTATTGGCCATTGACACTGTGTCCTCAAAACAGAATACAAATATGTACTTAGGTTGAAGTCATTCTTACATGGACTTTTCTATGACCTACCCATATTGAGACAGGAGTCAAAGGATTGATGAGATGGTTCAGGGTTGGGAGAAGATCTGAGGGTCAGAGTAATACTTGACAACTTTCACCTTAGGTCTTTCATGATCAAGACCAACTCCCCTCCTCCACACACCACCACATGGCCACCTGTCCCAGTACCACCAGTTCCTACCTGCAGTTCCAGGCTTCTCAGCACTTCCTCTGCTGCCACAGTCCCTGCCACCTCTTGACCTTTGCCCTTGCAATCACCCTGCTGGGTTAACTTTCCTACCTCCTAGTCACAAATCTCCCCTAACTTTACAGTCAGACCTTTTACTTTTAGCTCCACAAACTTTCCAGAATATTCTGGAGATGTTTTGCAGAATCATCTTACTAGTACTGAGTTCTGTTGCTTCTTAATTGATCTACACAAGCAAGGGCTCCCCAGCTCAGGTCAGTGACAGTCCTTGGAAAAGGGATGGCCCTCTCTCCCATTTGCTTCCCTGAGGTAGAACAGGCCTTTGGAAGGGGTCTTCTGTGAATGCAGTTATGACTTCCTAGAGGGTACTGACTAAAGTGACCCTGACTGGGTCCCCAACAGATGATGAGCCAAGAAAACATCCAGTCCAGACAAGTGCAGGACAGAACTCAAGTTCACCTTGATGAATGCAGGTTGGGGACTCCCCAGAGGAGTTTGATGTGACACAGAGTGTGCTGCACACTCTGTTCTGTGGACCAGCATGCTTGTCCAGCTCACAGCCACACCCGGATCCTCATCATGGTCTACAAAGTGGTCAGCCCTGGTGGCCTCTCCTCTCTCAGTGCCTGTCTGGAGCTTGTTGAATCTCTGCCAAATTGGTCTCCTGCTGCTTTCTGGATGGCCACCATGTGTGTGCCTTTATGCTGACCATGCCCTCTATCTGGAAAGTTACTCCCAAGTCTCAGGTTAAAGTCACGTCCTCAGCAAGACCTTCACTGACTGGCCCAGTTAAAATAGCTGCCCCTCCACACACAACCTGGTCACTCTCTGTCACATATTTTGCTTTCTCATCAATGCCACAATTGGAAGACATTGCTGTGGACTGTCATTTCTGCAGAGCAGGGTCCTTCCTCATCTTTTTCTCTCTCTGTCCCCAGTATGCAGAGCATTTTCACACAAATGATGACTATGGATGCTCTGGGCCTTACCATGGGGTCCCATCCCAACACACACACCAATTAGTTGAAAATACCACAGGTGGAAATTCATTGAACATACCAGCATCCAGACACCACAGCTCAGCCTGGCCATTCTGGAGCAGGCTCAAAACACTTAACATTAGCTATAGGGCATGAAGTCACCTAATTCAAGCCCTGTTTTATAATAAAGTGTTGGAGACCTCCTGTAATCTATTGCACAAGATATATTAGTGCACCAAATGTGAGAAAAGAAAAAAAAAATCTAAGTCAAGCAATCATCAACCAGGGACTGTATGTCTGCAGGTGTGGACTAGATAGGAGAATGGAAGAAGAGGTGAAAGACCAAATACAGTGTAAGGTCTCTCTCACCCTCACATGACTGAACAGCTCAGGGCAGAAGGAGTCTCACATTCCACACCTGAAAGTGGTGCTAATTTTAGGATACATTAGGCTCCTTTCCTCCAGCACTTTTACAAAGAGAGGCTTTTGGGAGTTCCTACCATGACTGGTCTCCCTGATGCATCTGATTGTCCTCCACCCAGAGGGCTGGGTGTGGGCAGTCAGTCAGTCCTAACTTTTCTGATCTGGCCTTGTTGGGGAGTGCTCCCTTCCCTTTTCACTGGTTGAGAAAAGCAAGGAGGCTAAAGACCCCAACACCTGGTGCCCAATATGGGGCCCCGGAAGGCTGATCTGCAGCCAAAGCGAGCTTCAAAAGCAAAAGTACCAGCAGATCAGGCCAAGAGAGTTCTGAGGTAAAGGCATTCCTGAAAAGATGGGGCAAATACACACCACACATGGTGACCCTTCACTGTCAGCTCTTAGACTCATGCTGAAGAGTAGGGGACTTGAGTTGTCTGATACACAGGCAGAAAAAGCCTGAGACGTTTCCCCCCAAAGAGCCACCTTTACTCAGGTGGTCCCTTGGCTTCCTGCCACTAATCTTTTTGACTGGTCCACATGGGAACATGTAGAACAACTTGTTAGGAAGCAGGAAATCAATTTAGGGGAGGGTTCCCCACTGGGAGTCTACCCTACATTATTAACCCTTATGGCCTGCTTCTCTCCAGGACCTCCCAAAGGGGGTTCCACATTTCCCCCCAAAGAGCCACTGCCTAAAGAACCATTGGCTCCTCCTGTTTCATCTTCTTCCAGAAACCTGCCAAATAGTAAACAATGTTGGGAGACCTTTAATGAGGAACCCAATCCATCTCTGTCTGCTCCTCCCAAGGTTGAGGAACCATGAGGGCAGCCAGCCTCTACACATAGCAAGGGCCCACTTCCACCCCAGGGAGGCTCATTGTCACCATCTTGTCCGGATGGTGGGAAATCTTCCCAGTGGCCATTTTATGATACTGGGAGAGAACTCACTGACTCTAACACTCCCCGTCCCTTATGACCTTCCTGGTAAATGATAAAATGTTAGTTTGGGAAGGAATGACTACTGATCACAAATTGTCCTGTGCAGGAATGAAAGATCGCTCCATGGGAAGGTGGATTGTGGCTACCAAAGATATTGGCAC
The DNA here is from genome assembly GCF_902686445.1 of Sciurus carolinensis. Lineage (NCBI taxonomy): Eukaryota > Metazoa > Chordata > Mammalia > Rodentia > Sciuridae > Sciurus > Sciurus carolinensis. The sequence continues at coordinate 226,973 of NW_025920295.1, read as the reverse complement.
ACAGCTTCAACAAGCAAGTGGGCAGATGGAAAGGGATTCCTTATCTTCAAGTCTCTTCTTTCTTGCACTTCTATGCTTTTCCTGCAAACTTGAATGCCTCCTTTTTCTCCCCCTCTTAATCCTTCCTCCTCCTTCAACTTTGATTCAACTGTTTCTGCTTCCAGAGCAAGGGGGCTAAAGACCCTAACATCTGGCACCCAACATAGGGCCCTTCAAGGCTGATCCGCAACCAAAGTAAAGAGGCAGCTTCAAAACCAAAAGTATTGGCAGATCGGTACAAGCAAGTTCCAAGGTAAGGACATCCCTGAAAAGATGGGGCAAACACACACCACACATGGTGACCCTTTGCTCTCAGCTCTTAGACTCATGCTGAAGAGTAGGGGCCATGAGTTGTCTGATACACAGGTGGAAAAAGTCTGGGACACCTTTACTTGGGTGGCCCCTTGGCTTCCTGCCACTAATCTTTTTGACTGGTCCACATGGGATCTTGTAGAACAACTTGTTAGAAAGAGGGAAATCAATTTAGGGGAGGGTCCCCACAGGGAGCCTACCCTACATTATTCGCCCTTAAGGCCTGTTTCTCTCCAGGACCTCCCAAAGGGGGCTCCAAATTTCCGCCCAAAGAGCCGCCGCCTAAAGAACTGTTGGCTCCTCCTGTTGCATCTTCTTCCATAAACATGCCACATAGTAAAGAACGTTGGGAGACCTTCAATGAGGAGCCCAATCCATCTCCATCCACTCCTCCCAAGGTTGAGGAACCATGAGGGCAGCCAGCCTCTACACATAGCGAGGGCCCACTTCTGCCTGGGGTAGGCTCATTGCCGCCATCTTGTCTGGATGGCGGGAAATCTTCTCAGTGGCCATTTTATGATGCTGGGAGAGAGCTCACTGACTCTAACCTTCCCCCTCCCTGTATGGCCTTCCCCGTAAATGCTAACCCAGGGGGTAACTGCCTGCTGTATGGTACCTATGGGAGGCACAAGATTTAAAGGAACTAAAGAAAGCTGTTTCAGAGGATGGGCCCAATTCCCCTTGGGCCAAAACCATCCTCCAGGGCCTTGCCCACCAGCAGTGCACCACTCAGGATTGGAAGAACCTAACTAAAGCTGTCTTTCATGGTCCTTTATATCTAAACTGGTGTACCTTTTTAAATAAAGAATGTCATGCGCAGGCTGAATGTAAGCAGGCCACTAACCCTCCCATCCGAGTTACTAATGGAATGCTCTCAGGGTCCAGTGACCAATTCTCTACTGGCCTTTTACAGGCTGCCATGCCAGCCCCATATCAAGAACAAGTAAGAGCCCTAGGGTTATTGGCATGGAAAAAGCTAGAAGGAAGATTCCTGTGTCGTGCTTTCTTGCGGTCGAGGGACACGACAAGTGGTGCCGAAACCCGGGAATCAGAACTTTCAGTGGTCAGGGGATGCACCGGTAAGTACCACAGGTAAGTGGGGTCTGTGGACTAGGATTTAACCGACTTTGTGTAGTCGGTCAGCAAAGATAAATTCAACCGACTTTGGGTAGTCGGTCAGCAAAGATAAATTCAACCAACTTTGTGTAGTCGGTCAGCAAAGATAAATTCAACTGACTTTGTGTAGTCGGTCAGCAAAGATAAATTCAACTGACTTTGTGTAGTCGGTCAACAAAGAAAGATATTTTGTTTTCGCTTTCATTCTGCTTGCTCTGAACGCTGCTTTCATTATGGGCAATTCTCTATCTAGTTCATTAGTACAGTCTTTAGATTTTTTGTTGCGCTCTAAAGAGCTCAAGGTTAAATGCAGTACTTTAGAAACATTCCTTGTAAGAATTGATAAAGCAGCCCCATGGTTTGCTGTCTCCGGAAGCTTGACTCCTGCCAGCTGGGATAAGTTGGGAAAAGATTTGGATTTCCTTCAGGAGCAGGGACAATTGGAGAAAGGAGTGAAACATGGTGCAGGAGAGCAGGTCTATGGAACTATTCCAAAGAGGAGACTGTACCCAGATTTAAAAGCCCTTAGAACACCAGAAGATACAGGGGAGTCAGAATCAGACGGTGATGAGAAAGTGAAAGAACTAACGCAGCACTTACGGAAGGTGAAGATAAAAGAAGGGGGAACTAAGAGGCAAAAAGATTTTAGACAAAAGGACTATGAGGAAGAACAGAAGCCAGCTCTAGCCTATGATCCTCCCCCATATGTGGGAGGGGTTCCAGGCACGGGTAGAGCTTTTAACTCTGCAGCTTGGAGGGCTGCCCATGTAGAGTTGGGGTTTGCCTGTCCTGTATTCCAGGACAATGATGGGGGAAGACATTAAGAACCCATAGAATTTAAAATGATAAAGAATATAGCAGAATCTGTCCGCACTTATGGTGTGGATGCTGCTTTTACTATCGCCCAAATAGAGGGGCTCAATAGATTCTGCATGACCCCCTCGGAGTGGGCCAGTTTAGTGAAAGCTTGTGTTTCCCCAGGTAAATATTTAGACTGGAGAGCCTTCGTGTTAGAGGGGGCCAATGAACAGGCTGCACACAACCAAGCTATGGGCAAACCTGCCTGGGATGTGGATATACTTCTGGGGCAGGGTAGATTTGCCAATCAGCAAACAGGCTTTCCATTAGAGGTTTATGAACAAATTAATAAGATCTGCATTGCTGCCTGGAAAGCACTCCCTAATAAAGGAGAAGTGCGAGGTAACTTAACAAAAATTGTCCAAGGCCCCACAGAAGCTTTTTCAGATTTCGTGGCTAGAATGGTAGATACAGCAGGAAAGATCTTTGGGGATGCTAATGTAGCTATGCCTTTAATTAAACAATTAGTATATGAACAATGTACAAGAGAATGCAGAAATGCTATTAATCCATTTAAAAGCAAAGATATAGAGGCGTGGATGAAAGCTTGTAGAGAAATAGGTGGCCCATTAACAAATGCAGGCCTAGCCGCTGCCTTCCTTCACATGGAAGGACTATTAAAGGCTTTATTAAAGGCTAATGGAGCACCTTTAGAGGTTTCCTCAGCTAGGAAGTTTTTAAAAACTGTAGAAGACAAAGCCCCTTGGTTTTTAGATAAGGGCTTGTTGGATCAAGAGAAACTATCACAAGAGAGAGAAAAAGGCCCCCCTCCTGATCCCTTCCACACAGCTCCATGGCCACCTAGGGAGGGAACACCCATGTCCTTGAAGAAGTCCTCCCCCTAGGCAGAGATCTCAGCAGCTCCATTCCTCAAAAGTAGTAAGAAATAATGTTTTGTGATTTTCTGCATTCAAACCTAACCTGATTTCTCAACCAGGAAAAAAAAGGGTTAAAAAGTCCTGGGTGATCCTCCCTCCCCCCTGCCTGGCCTTGCTGAAGCCTGCATTGGAATGTAAACTGCAACAGTCTCAGCGGGAAAGGGGGGTAACCTGAAGATAAGAAAAAGAAAACAAAAGGGTGTCTGTTTTAAACTTCTGGACTGCTACACAGAATTAACTCATTTTCCAGGATTCTTGTTTTGTTTTGTTTTTCCTTAATGTTGTATTTTTGAGCTCATAATTTTGATCTTGCATACCTAGGTTAATGATTTTTTTTCTTTTTGATCAGTTCTATTTTTTATTCAACTAAAGTTTTTGAACATCTGTTACATTGCAATGGAGATTTACCTATAAAGTTACAAGGCCTTTGATTTTGTGTTATTTGTATGTCGTGCTGTCTGGTGTCATGTCTTGTCTGCATCAAAACTGAGCGCTCCTAAAATTAAAATTTAAAAATGGATCCAAATACTTTTATTCATGTGATTTAAAAGGGTTCAATTTAAATTGAGTAAACTAATAAAAGTGAAATGTCTTTAAAAATAACTTGCAAGTCTCTAGGTGGTCAAACTAATGGAGTGTTGATGTTAAACAATGTCTAATATCAATTGTTTCTAGGACTTTTCTTCAACAGGAAAGAGACAGCAAATACTGTTCAGGACACCTGCCTGCTTTCTTGGTTTTTACACAATAATTAAATTAGAGTTAACATATATGGGATTACTTAAATGTGTTTGTAGAGACATCTGATTAATTTACAAAATTAAAATGCTCATTGTTAAATAACATCAAGTACTCTTAACTCCTTAAATTCCATGAAGTATCATACTTAAACATTATTGGTGCTTTCATAGGTTGGTAAATAAAAAGGGTTTAAACTTGCTTTGTGTCATCACTAAACTAAAAACAAGGTTACTAAGAGTTATGTCTTAACAAGTACAATTCTATATACAAAGGGTTCTAAAGGTTTCAACTGTGTTTCAATTAGAGTACTATAAACAACAAAATATTTAATCTTATTAAAATAGAGCAATTTATCTAAATTCAGAAACTTCATAAGAGTTGTTTCAGAATGTGAACAAAAAGGGGTCAACAAATAGGAAAGAGAAAATAAAAGGGTCTGGGTATGGAAATATATTTAGTAAAAGGGAAAAGGAAATGTTTCTGGGTAAAAAAGTGCTTATGTGATGAAATACATGAGGGTCTAAGTAAGTGCTAAGAAAGTCTATGTAAGTAAAGGGCAAGTTTCAACAAGTTTGTGTGAAACTGAGTTGGTTGTGTGTATGTAAGACAGCTAAAGCTATTAAAGGTTTTTCCTAAGGTGAAATACTAATGTTCTGATATACACTAAAGTTTAATCTACATGGTAAAATGACATGGTAAAATGGCAAGGATTTCTTAGAAACACTAATTTACTCTTAACTTTGTGTCTATTAAGTTTTATTCTTTAGAACAATTAATCTTAAAAATTGGGGTGTATACAATTATGGTTAAACAACTGTTAAAGTATTGTACTGTGTTACAGAATCTACATTTTTCTTAAGAAACTAAATTTAGTAAGAAAAAAGTGTCAAAGTAATTGTGAAATGGTTTCTAGTTGTATATGAAATGTGTTCATATTTTTCAGGTATACAAGTTTTTAAAGCAGGAAATTTATCAAGCTGTGCTATTCTCCAGATTAAACTTGTCTGTAATGGTAATCTTAAACTTATAAAGAGTAAATTTTAATTGGGGATTTATTTCTATCATTTAATGTTCTATTATGGGACATATTATCAGTAAGGTATATGTAACATTGGTTACTTATTTCACTGAGATAAAAATTTAAATGTTAATATATATCTAAGAGTTAGTGACAGCCTGATTTGTTTAAAAGTTCATATTGTAGAAGGTACAAGCATTTTGCTACACACAAAAAAAGTTAAAAGCTCTCTCAGCCTTTCTTTGATTGATTCCTGTTTTGGATATAATGTTAGACTGTGTTAACTGATGTTTATATGAACTCAAAAATCAATATATATAAACTTTTTAAAATGACATTTAAGAAAGAGTATAATGCATTATAGCAAAAATGGGACAACAATGACTGAGATTGGGGTCCCTGACTTCATGACTGTAGCATGCCTGATGCCTGGAAGTGTTCCTGTGTAGGAGCAAAAGATGCCTAACTGCTGTGGCAGTAACCTCCCTGGGGAGGCTCTGTACAGGAGTCCTATCAGCTCTTACATTGATATCAAGCACACAGCTCTTGGGCAGAAAGAAATTGTTTTGCTAGATAACTAGTGTTTCATCAGTTCCCTTCTCTAGTTCCTGCCCACCTTACAGTAACTTTGGACAGTGGACTTCTTTGAGAGCTACACAGAGTTCCTAACATTGCACTTTGCAGTTGTGAGAAAAAGTTATGTAGATGGTCTAGTCTCTGTAACTCTCCTAAAAACAAAGAATAATGCTTACATAGTCTTTAACTTAATAATAAGACATGTATAAATGTTGCTAACATAACCCTTTAGATCTACATTTCCATCAGAGAACAGTGCTCCATCTGATCTCAGCTTAATCTTCAAAATCTGTGTTTATAAACCTTTATTTTCTAATACTCCTTTGACCCTCACTGAACTTAAAAATTTGGTCATGCTGGTCATGACAAAAGGGACAAAAAATTAGTTGTAGGATTAGAACACTTAATATCTGTAAAGAGGCACGCCTTACCTGAGATAAGGCTCTGCCTCCCACCTTACTGCATGTTAGAGTGACTCCAAAATAAGTCAGACTTCAGCCTATTTAAAGTTATAATCAAAAGATTGTTTTTTTTGTTGTAAAATTACTATAATCTCAAATAGGGAATATAATGTGGTTCTCAGTCAAAATTCAAAATAGCTATTATACAAGCAGAATATATTTTTACTCTTACTTATTTCATTTTATAAAACTGTTACCTATTAATGTTTTGCAGAAGTAGCTGCTTCAAGAACACGCAACCTAGGTAACTTGTGATAATAAGCCATCACCTAACAAATAGTGGTAACAGATACCAAAACAAATAGTGGTAACTTCCAGAACTAATGCAGACTCCAGTTAGATAAAAGGGTAAATAACTGTAAAGTTATGGACATTAAAGTTAAAGCCCAGTACTCTTACTTTATGACTGGTGAGACTGGCTTGCTGGATGATTAGGATCAAACTTCAAGATTGGAATTAAATACAGAAGGCAAGATAGACCAATATTTGGATCTTTTGCCCTCAGTCAGCCTGAACCCAGGGAATAAGAGGACTTCTCTAAGGAGCACTTAAGGTGTTAGAAACTGTAGGTGCCATCAATCCTAAAAACAAAGTTTCATCTTTATTTACTCAGTTACAAAATTTGATTTTGGGCCATTCTGAACCCTTTTATCCTGAACATATAAGAGCTCATACGGCTCTCCCTGGACCTATTGTTGAAGAAAACCCAAGGACAGATGCCGCTACCCACACAATTTGTTTTCTTTCTTCTCTTGACAGTGCTCGAGACTTTCATAATAAGTTTCATGTTAACTCCCAAACACTTCGCAAGCGCTTCTCTATTCCTCGAGCAGAAGCGAGACAGATTGTCTTAGACTGTTCTCATTGTGTTTTGGCAAATGGATGTAACTCATATTGCAGAGTTTGGTTCCCTAAAATATGTTCATGTCTCAATAGATACTTTCTCTGGAGTTATGCGTGCCTCTGCTTTAGCAGGAAAAAAAAAAGGCCATCATGTCATCTCCCATTGCCTAGAGGCTTGGGCCGCCTGGGGCCTTCCATGCTCCTTGAAGACAGATAATGGGCCAGCGTACACTGGTCAACAATTCACCTCTTTCTGCTCCACTATGGGAGTGCAACTGACTCATGGCTTACCTTACAACCCCCTAGGTCAGGGAATCGTGGAGAGAGCTCATAGAACGATTAAAGTACTTTTACAAAGACAAAAAGGGGAAATAGGAGCAAGCTGTACTCCTAAAGAGCGTTTGTCTTTGGCTCTTTTTACCATTAATTTTTTAACTTTGGATGCACATGATAATTCTGCAGCTGACAGACATTGTTCGCCGCCTGCCCCCCCTTTTCTATTTCTATTATCAAACAGTTCAGAAGTGATTTTAAATTGTTCTAATGACAATATTACCTGCCTGCTTTCAGAGTGTTGGAACGGTAGTGAATCTGTTGCTGTGATTGTAAAGGTACCCACCTTTGTACCTGTCCCAGTGGAGGTCAATCCAGATAATTTTCCATTGGTGCACCTCTTCAGAGAAAAGAGAGACTTTGGCATTACCGCAGCCATAATAACTGCTATTGCTGTCTCTGCTGCTGCAGCCACTACCGCTGCTCTAGCCAGGACCAATCAAGTTCAAACAGCACAAACCATTAATCAAGTTATACAACAAACTGCACAGGTACTGGAATCCCAGGGCAGCATTAACAGACATATCCTATCAGGGATCTTGGCGGCGAATCAAAGGATAGATTTACTACAAGTACAGTTGGATGAACTTTTCAACATTGCACAAGTTGGATGCATTGGGAATCATAAACACATGTGTATAATTCCAGTAAGATATGAAGAAGCAAAGAATCAAAGCCACTTGGCTTCCGCCTTTCTTGCAGGCAATTGGTCCCTAGAAGCTGAGAAGATGATGACTCAACAATTATTGCAGATTGCGATTTTAAATGACACTCGTGTTGAACCTGTTACTTTGAGTCAGTTCTCTAGCTGACTCACCTCTGCCTTTAGTTATTTTAAAGAATGGGTTAATGTGGGGATCTTTGAATGTATTTGTTCTGCAGGTATTTGCCTTTGCCTTTGGTTTATTTGCAAGCTAAGAGTGCATCAAGCACGTGAAAAGGCGGTATTAATTCAAGCTGTGTTAGCCATTGAACAAGGGGTGTCACCTTCTGTGTGGTTGGCTAATCTGGCACGGGAATAAGTGACATTTTTAGTATATCTCTGTTAGAGTTAGAAATATCATTTACACTAGGTGTCTGCAGGGTACTGCTGTAATTACTATGTACTTTTCTTTGAGGACTGTGTATTTACATCCTGGGGATTTCTTGTACTAATTAAGGCTTCAATTGTCTTGTAACTTCCACTTTTGATCTTGAGCTATAACAATGATGTTGGAGGAGAGAACTGTTCCTGTATGCCTTGTGTTCACTATGGTGCCCCTGTATTGTGCAGCATTGGCAAGTAGGGTGATGTGTTTTCCTACCTCAGGCCTTTGCAGTTGCATAAGCTGGATAAGCTCCCCCTAGTATGGTTTTCCATACCGCTACGTCTTCATGGACACAGGATGCGAGGCAAATCACTGCACTTGAGAGTTTTATTTTTGAACCTCAAGGAAGGCATGCCCTATTTCATGTGGGTTTGATGTCCATGTCCCACCCTACGAAAAAAGGCATCGGCTTAGGTGATATCAGGCCCGGAGAAGGCGCCACTCTGGGACTGACGTTCATTGTTTGCCACTTTTGCACAGTAGGATAGGGCCTCTACCTTCACCTGTGTTCATAAAATAAAGAAGGGGGAGCTGTGGTAAGCCGCCTCACCACCATGAAAAGATGGCGCTGGTTTCCTGAAGTGATTTCTAGGTAAACAAGCCCATATTTGGTTAAACCAACTGTTGCAAGTGGGAGCACCTATGAACATAGGCCAAGTGGCAGGAGTAGATTGGCTATTGCAAGAGTATAAAAGTGTATGAATTCGGCTCAAGAGGAAGAAGAAGAAAAACCATGGTTTTATAATATTAAGGTCCTGATTAAACTGCTGAAGGAAGATTCCTGTGTCGTGCTTTCTTGTGGGCGAGGGACACGACAGAAAGGGTAGAAAGAAGTCTTCAGAGAAAATTTCCTCTGGGGCCCCTAAGAGATCAATTTGTTAAAATGTTAGTTTGGGAGAGAACTCACTGACTCTAACCTCCCCCCTCCCTGTATGACCTTCCTGGTAAATGATAATGTTAGTTTGGGAAGGAATGACTACCGATCACAAATTGTCCTGTGAAGGGATGAAAGATCACTTCATGGGATTGTGGCTACCAAAGATATTGGCACACAGCTTCTCTGAGCGAGTGCGCAGATGGAAAGGGATTCCTTATCTTCAAGTCTCTTCTTTCTTGTGCTTCTATGCTCTTCCTGCAAACTCAAATGCCTCCTTCTTCTCCCCCTCTTAATCCTTCCTCCTCCACCAATTTTGACCCAGCTGTTTCTGCTTCCCCCCTCAATAAACAAGTTCCTGCTATGAAGAAAAAAAAAAAAGAGCCTTTTGCTAAAGTTTAAGTCAATTAACTTAGGTTTCCACACATCTTGCCAAGAGTTTCTCCAGCTGTGCCCATGAGTGGGTGGTGTTTGCCCAGGTCACCCAGTACAGCCTCTCCTCCATGGGCTCCTGGGCTCCTTCCTAGTTACATTGATGCCTGAGACAGCATTTCCTCACAGGTGTCAGCTGAGGACCTATTATGAGCCTGGTCTTGGCACAGACTCTGAGGCCTAGCATGGACAGCAGGCCTCTGTCAGGCTGTGGGAGGAGCAGTCGTGGGGTGCATAGCCATGCCCATCTCTGGCCCCAGCCTTGGGGACCCCCACAGACCTACCTATCCTGTTTTTTTTTTTCTGTCAGTGTCATCTTTTGTTCCTAGCTTCCTTCATTTCACTGTTTTTATATCCCATTCACTTGTGGCCTGAACTCACATGTGGTAGAATCACATGCCTCTGGACACACAGACCACTTTTCCTTTTTTCCCAGCACTGGGGATGAATCCCATGTCTTCACTCCAGCCAAGCAAGTGCTATGCCACTGAACCACATCCCCAGCCCCTGTACCACTTTTTGTTGTTATCCATTCATCTGTAGATGGACATTTGGGGTGCCTCCCAGTTTGGCTGTTATGATCTAAGCTGCCTTGGGCATGTATGCACAAGTTTTTGTGTGGACACATGTTTTCATTTTTCTTGGGAATGTCTCAGGATGTGGAATTGTTGGGGCATTCCATAATTCCATGTTTAACTTTTGGGGTGCTGTCAGACCATCTTCCAAAGGGGCTGCACCATTTACATCCCCCCAGCAGTGTGTGACACTCCCAATTTCCTACACCAATGCTTGATGTTCTTGGTCTTCAATTCTCCTCATGCCATGGTTGAGGTTTGCACTCCCTGGTGGCCTGTGGAGTCAGCAACTTCTCTGGGTTCAGCAGTTAAATCTTGGCCACATGCAAGACACATGCATCTTCCCAGGGGTGTGTTCCCCTGCTGCCTCTGGGGGCTGCTCTTACTGCCCAAAGATTGATTTCCAAGGCTAGGACAGTGCTTGGGAGGGAGAGTGGGGTTAAGCCAAGTGCACAGGGACCTCCAACTCTGGAGTCTGTGCTGGGAGCATCTCCCACCTCTGGGAGAGACAGAGGAGCAACTCTGGGGCCAGACCAGCTCTTTGCAGGGGAGCCCTGACAGCAGGACAGAACAGGAGGAGCCTTGTCACTCTTCTCTGATGAGCCACAGATGCTACAAAGTCTGCCCTGGCCCTTCATGAGGAGAGGGTCAGGTGGAGGGTGGGTCAAGGCAGGGGTGCAGGGCCTGACAGATGGTGGTGGGAGGGCAGTTAGGTGGGCTCCATGCTGCAGATGCAGGCTCCTGCCCCTAGAACTGCATCAACCCACTGCCCCACATATGCTGTCATTGAAGAAGTTTCAAGGATGGGGCAATTATAGGTCCTGTGGCATATTGGTCTGGGCCAGAGGGGTGCAGACAGATGAGGCTCATGACTGCTACCCACCCTTGCCCTCAGGAGAAGCCAGAGTGAGGTGAATGGGGTGGTCCCTAGGCCAGATTTCCCAGGTTCAAATCCCAGCTCAGCTCCTTTACCAGTGTGAGGCCCTGGGTAAGTTCTTCCCCACTCTGAGCCTCAGAGCACAATGCATGGCTTCAGGGGTTGCAGGAGACCCTAAGGGTGAAGCAGAGAAATTCTGATCAAGGAGCCTGGTGGGCGGTCAGCTCTCAGTGATGATCAGCTCTCCTTATCCATACCTGCAACAGGGACTGGCAAGCAGCAGGCGCTCAGTAAATATTTCTGGAATGAATTCATTGGAAGAATGGTCACAGGCCATGAGCTAGGTACCACCATCATGCCCATTTTCCAGATGGGAAACAAAGACCCAGAGACACCAAGGCACTTACCTTCCCTGAGGAACACAGGGACTCGGGGACCCAAATCTGCCTCACACACCTATGGTGAAAATCTCTTGCTCCACCTCTAATTCAGTTTGGGTCAGTAACCCAAACTCAGGGTCTGGGGACATCACATGCCATCTTCACTGAGATTCTCCCAACATTAACCTTCCTTTCAAACCTTGGTCCTCTCTGAAGGAGAATCAAATTCCTTGGCCATGAGGAGTGTCAGTATCACAGTGGCCCTGTTCCTTGGCTCTCCTGCTCCTCACCATCTGCCCCAGCCAGGAGTCAGTGCCTTTATCAACTGTGGCTTTTCCTTCTGGCCTGGGAAAGATTTGAGTTTCCCAGGGCCCCACTACAGGGCCTATGGCCACAGTTTATCACTTTCTCCAGGTCCATCCCTCCTCCTCCTTCCTTATGGCTCCTGGAAGGTCATTTAGTGCAGGCACATATTAGTGGCTTCTCAGCGTCAATGGTCAATTCCCTGATTTACCATAAAAATGTCTGGATTGATCCCCAAGGACCGTGCCAGTGGAAAGGGGATGGTTGAGGGATAGTCCTTGGGGACCAGGGCACACATCTGCCACTCTTCTTGTCCCCAATTCCAGCCTGCTGCTGACCTCATATTGCAGAGGTCACAACTGAGCTGGGTCCCACCTCTGGGCCTTTACCCATTCAGAGTCACCTGCCCAACAGTCCCACAGATGGTTTCTCCTCCTACAGGACTCTACTAAAATGCCACCACCCCAGGGTTTCTTCCTGAGCATCCTGTTGACACAGCCCTGGTGTCACCCTCCCACATCAGCCTGTCTTGTGGTCTTCAGGTGTCCTCTCCACTTGCATTTCCTTCCTCATGTGTTCTGTTGATTGGGTATATATGTCCATTCCCAAGGGGGCTTACTGTCTCCAAGTCCTGCTCACTGTCTTTTCCCTGTACCATGAACCACTCCAGGCACACTGTGGTGCTCAGTACCATTTGAGGGGTGAGTGACCTGATTGATTCTCTATGAATTAACTTGCTAAGAATGTGCTCACCTCAGATCTTGTATCTTATTAAGGAGTAACAGCAATAACCACTCCTGCCCTAGCTCTGTGCCCCATGGTAAGTGCTCAGTGGGTAAAGCACCATTTCCATGCTCCCTGAATATTATCTCATTTAACCCTCCAACCCCATGAGGAGGTTGCACGTTGTTATATCCACTTCACATCTGACCACTTTGTGCTTCAAATTCCTGTGGAAGAGGCCAGCCAATGCCACCTTACTGGAGTGCATGTGTCACTCAGAAGTTCCCTCCATAACACCTGCTTGGAGGAGGAGGTCCTTGAAAAGCATCCCCCAAAGGACCCATGAGCAGCCCAGCACACTCAATTCTGCCCCTCTCCTGTCTGCTTCCCACTGTCATAAAGACTGAGGCCTCTCTGAGGGACTTTCTGCTGTGAAAGAGAATCCTTTAAATCACAAAGCACTTACTTGGGCCTGCCTGTTCTCCATGCTTTAGATCTATTAATTCACTCTGTCCCCAAGATCTATGGAGTAGGTACTATCATTACCCCTATCTCTTCAGATGAGGAAACTGAGACACAGAGTTGCTGAATATCTTGTGTGAGGTTATGGAGCCAAGAGGGGCAGCCAGGCAGCCTGGTATCTGATTCTGTGCCCCTGACCAGTGGCCTCTGGTGGAAAAAACAGTCACTGAGACAGTGACAGGGCTGGAGAGGTCACCAGTGAAGACTCACATGGTTACAAGTGGCAGGAAGTCACTCCAACTGACTCTGGCTAAAATGACAAGGCAGAAGATGTCTTGCTTCAAGCATGGCTGCATCCAAGACCCCAGACAATGGTATTAGCCTGAGTCTCTTTCACAGTTCAATTGATTACCTTTGTGTTACTCTAGTCTTGGGCTCTGTGGGTCTGGAGATGGGAGCTAGCAACTCCTGAACCACTATTGATTCCAACTTTAATCCCAATAGTGAAAAGTTTGGAATAACCTCTCTTCAAATCTGATTGGGTAGCCTTGAGTCAGGTGCCCACCTGTGAACCACTCATGATAGTAAAGAGAACAATGTGATTCTTTGATTTGGTGGGATCATCTCCACCAGGTAGACCATGGAGGGTGGTCCCTGGGATAACACTCCTGCCCTGACCAGGACTAGGAGAGGGGAATGGAAGTCAACTGGGGAAGCACAAGGCATCCATGGCAAGCCTGGGCATGGCCTCTCTCCCATGCAGAGGTAAGCACAGCAGATGATTTCTATCTGTATTTTGACTTTTTAGAGTCCAGCAACATATTTTTCTCTCTTCTCCATAGCTGTTTCTTTAATGAGTGACAACATAGGGCATCCTTGGTCCTTCTGGGAGATAAGTGGTTAATGGGAGAATTTTAGCACATGAATGGGTGAAAGGAGAATTCTGTGGGAATACTGGGGTGATGAGGATGTGACACCAGTAGGTTGGAAAAGGGATGAATTTGGGTTCCCCTTGCAAAGAGGAACAGTGGTGCTCACTGCTGGCCAAGCTCTCCAGCATGCCAGACACTGTCCTGAACCCTGTCAGCAGCTCTCATTTCAGCTTTCCGACAGCTCTCAGAGGCAGGATCCCAATATTCCCAAACAAACAAACCCAGGTAAGATAACTTGCATCCTGGGATCTCATTTAGGTCAGGATCATGGTACTCCCTTAAGGGCTTCCTCCTGCTGAACAGACCCACTCACATCCTAAGCCAGAGGTAAACCACAGCGGTTCTAATTCAGTTACTGCATTCAGGCCCTTTGCCTGTGATTGGTAGATGTTGACCCATTTCTGACCAATGAGGCATAAGAGTCCTATGCTGGGGATTCTGGGAAAATATTTTCTCTGTAGCCAGGGATTCTGAGGAGCACCTTCTGTCTCCAGGCCTCACTCCCTCCTGCTGTGCATGTGGCCATCTGACTCCCTCCCCACTACTGCCAGTACCCAGGCCAAGTCAGCACACCTGTTTGACCAGACTGTTTGTTCCAGTCTCCTCACTGTTCCCCAGTCTCACACTCACCCCCACCTGCAGCCAAGGAATGCTGTTAGAATGGAAGTCAGGCCATGCCCTTCTTCTGCTCAGACCCTCCAGGGGTTTCCTCTCACTCCCTGAAGCTGAAGCTGAAGACCCCTGCCCTCCATGCCAAGACCCCACCTGCCTCCTCTGACCCTGCCTTGCCTCTCAATCCTTGCTCTGGCCCAGGCCCTCTGGCTCCCCGGTGGTTCTCTAAGTCTTCAGAGGCACATCTCAGGGCCCTTGCACAAACTGTTCCCTGCAGGAGATACTTCTAGGAATCCCAGTGGGGCCTCCCCACTCAGGCCCCTGTCCCAAGTACCCATCTCAAAGAGGGATGGAAATGCAGCCCTGCCCAGTAACAGGCCCCATCTCTTCCTGGTTTGAGTTTCTTGTGTGCCATGAGAGACACTGACCTGTTGGGGTATGATCTCACCCAACAGGAAGACAACTCTACAAGGGCACCCAGTTTCCCCTGTGGCCTGCAGGGGCTGAGGACATGACCATCCCTTGACAGATAGTGACTGAACAGGCAAATGAATGGACATGGGGGCAATGATGACCTGTGACTGAGGGGCACCAGGGGCAACATGGGCTGACAGAGCTGGAGGAGCCTGGTGGGGACC
Organism: Sciurus carolinensis; assembly: GCF_902686445.1. Taxonomy (NCBI): domain Eukaryota; kingdom Metazoa; phylum Chordata; class Mammalia; order Rodentia; family Sciuridae; genus Sciurus; species Sciurus carolinensis. The sequence goes on along the minus strand of NW_025920295.1, from coordinate 211,902 downwards.
CCAGCAAGTGGTGCAGCCCCTGCCCTGACATGGCCTCTGCCCAGGATCATGACCGGGGTGGGTAGAGCCCACAGTAGCACCTTCCCAGGCTGCATCTGCTGTTCCTGAGGCTGCTGTCCTTGCTCAGGGACAATGGTTGGGACATGGTCCTCAGCAGAGGCCCAGGACTCAGGTCCATCCACTCCCAGGACAGGGTCCTGGGAAGGCACTACCACATCCCTCTGCTTCCCCTGATAATTATCTTCCAGAACCTTCCAGGTCCAGATTTCCAGGGTGGAACTGCTCATGTCACCATGGTGTGGCCCAGTCCTGCTGCCCTAGGTTCAGCCTCCAGGTCCTTCCCACTAGCTGCTCCTGTCTCCATTAAAGCCAGCTGTCCCCCCATCTGAAACTATTCCCTGCCAAGTGACATGCACCATCACTGCCATGGTCCAATGGGTAGAGCTGAGACACCCCCAAGAGATAGTTTGCAAAGCCCAACTCAAGTTGTTAAATGTCTCTTCAGATCCCTGTCAGGGTGAGGGTGTTTCCAGGACCAAGGACACAGCAGGTGAACAGGCCAGCACCCAGATGCAGACATCACTCTCTCCTCTGGTTTTGGCTCACCTAGCTCTTGGAGAACAAGTCAGGATTGGCCTGCAGGTGGAACCAGTTTTCTTGGAATGTGGGTGACACTGGAGGATGGTCCGAGGTCCTGGCTGCAGGGAACCCTGTCTCCTCATACACACAACCTCCTGTGTGTCAACAAGTCTGTTCTGGAGACAGAGGCTAGAGCATCTGAGCCAGCAAGGGCATGAGGGAAATTTAGCCTCCCACCTCCCAGTGAGTTGGTGGCACCTGTCCCAGTGCCCTGTTGGGACTGAAGAGATGGATGGGGTGTGATGTTAAATGAACACATACTAAGTGCTGTGCACACTGTTCAAGCCTCTGACCAGTGCTGGGCTCTTGTATCTGCTCAGGGGGTGCTGCCATGGTCATTCTGTCCCACAGCCCACATTCTCTGGGACTCCAGGGAACACTGCTTCATTTGAAGGGAACTGGGAGAGTCTGAAATCCAGGCCTATAGTGACAGAGAGGCCCACCCTCACAGGCTGGAACCTGGGGACAAGTTTCATCCATTGACTTTAAAAAGAGGCATGTTTATCTGTGTTTTTCACCTCAATGCTCCAGGGAGACATGGAGGAGGCTGTTCCCCAAATAACCTGATTTTATTTGTGGAGCTAATTAGGCAGAATCAGTGGGTGAAACCCAGAGAGGCTGCTGCAGACAAAGGCAGGAGAGGAAGGGGAGCTGCCTGGCAGAGGCAGGAAGAGGGTCTGGGGCAGAGCTGCCCAGGCCACCCACCACCTTGGACAGCAGCAGGACCCACAGGCCCAAAGTCCTGGGCAGGTCTGACATCCACAGTCCCCAGGTGGTGCCCTCAGGGCTGGAGGTGGCAGAGGCAGGACACTGGCCCTGAGTACCTACATGCCCAGACCTGCCCAGCCCTTAGCACGGCCACCACAGTGCTCCAGGTGACATCAGCCTGCACCCAATCTGAGGAGTCGGGGTCCCAGGTTCACTTTCCAGTTCTGCCACTGGCTGGCAGCATGGTCTCTGGTGGGTCCAGGGCTGCTCTGAGCCTCAGTGTTCCCAGTTGTACAATGGGAATAGCTCACAGGCCTTCAACCCAGGGATCCAGTGACACTTGGAGAATTCACTGTTCAAGGGCTTGGCAAAGGCACACTGCCTTTGAAAGGCTCAGTGAATCTGTCAGTGGTGGCTGTCCCTAACAGACACCTCTGTGGAGATGTATGTCCTGTGGCTCCTCACTCAGCTCTCTCTCCTGGACTAGTGTCACTACCACAGTGGTCCTTCTCTGTCATCCTCAACCCCAGAGCAAGGGCTCTGTCTCAGTAACAGTGGTGACAAGGGCAGTTTCCCTCGGGGATGCAGTGTGAGCCTGTGTGTTGTAGGGAGTGTGGGTGTGTGGTATTCAGGTGTGTGTCCTCATGCACACACATGCAAGACTTTACAAGTCCTTGTGGCTCAGCCTGCTCTCCATTAGAGTCCCTGACTCCACCCCTGGGAGTCAAGTGAACCAGGCACAGGAGCAGTTCAGGACCAAGTGCCCCAGTAGCTGTGATGCCTGGATGTCCCAATTCCTGCTCACTGGGATGGAGAACTCTGCATCCAGGAAATGGTGGCACCATGAGGAACAGCTGCTTGCCTGCAAGATTCCAGCACAGGCCATGCTGCTGGCCCTGGGTCACTGGGCCCTCCTACCTGGTCCCACAGTGCCCCCAAGGTTCAAGTCCCTGTCTTGATGTAGATCAGGGCTCTGTCCCTGGCCTCTGACTTCACCCCTTAACCCTGCCTCTTCCTTGAGGGACCATGGCCTGTTCTTCCTGCCCAACTCCCAAAGGCCCCTTCTGGGTGTCAGGAAGGCCTGTCCCATTAGGGGGAGTCTCCTGACCCTGATGCCTTACTGCAAGATTACCCTCCAGCATGACTCCTGTGCCCACAACCCAGGTAGCAGAACATGGGATTGTCTCTATGCCCTCAGTGCTCCGTCTTTGTTGTGGATGACTCATCCCTGGGTCTGTTTACTCTTTGACACCAGTTCCTGCCTTCTTGGGCCCTCTGGTCAGTGCAAACATGGTCCACAGATTCCTGTCCTCCTTGTGACTGTCCCCACATGGGGAAGGCTGCTCCTGTTCATCCTGCATCCTGGGGTTCTGGATCCCTGGACCCTGGCCCATGGGCAACACATCCCCCAGTCCCATCCACTGTCAGCACCTCCTCCATCACCTGCCCATGCCACCTTCCCCTCTCATCCTGGTGACCACGGCCCACCCCTCCCAGGCATCCTGCTTCTGCTGCCACCCTGTGGGTCCCAGAGGCAGACTTCTACAGGGCACCTGATGAGTCACTCTTCCACTTCCATTTTGAATGGCTTCCCATGGCTCTCAGGGTAAAACCCTGAATCGCACTGTGGCCTCTAGGCCCACTGTGTTTTCTGCCCTGGTCAAACACCTGTCTGCTCCCTTGGCACCAGCACACCTGCCAGGGTCATGGCACTCACTGCATCTGCCACCCAAGTTTCTCCCTTCCCAGGCCTGTGTCTGGCTCCTTGTCATCTTCCAGGTTGTGGTCAAGTGTCACCTCCATTGGGGGAGATGAGTTAGTCAGGTTGTGTGGAGAAAGAGACTCATGGTGGGTGTGTATGTGTGAGTTTGTGTGTGTGTGAGAGTTTGCTATGCATGTGTGTGAGAGTGCTGTGAGTATATGTGTGTGTTGGCATTTGAGTGTGTGTGTGTGCATATGTGAATGTGAGTGTGTGTGTATGAGTGTGCAAGCATGTGTGAGAGTGCATATGAGTGTGTGTGTGTCAATGTGAAAGTGTGTGAGTGTGTGTGTCAATGTGAGAATGTGTGAGAGTGTGTGTGAGGGGATTGTGTGGGTGTGTGAGTATGTGAGTGCATGAATGTGACTGTGTGTATGAGTGTGTGTAAGTGTAAGGGTGTATGTGTGTGTGAGTGTGAGGGTGTATGTGAGTGAGTGTGTGAGACTGTGTAAATGTGAGTATGAGTGTGTGTGTGAGTGTGAGTGTGTGTATGAGTCTATGTGTGAGTGATTGTGTGAGTATGAGTGTGTGTATGAGAGTGTGTGTGTTAATGTGAGTTTGTGTGTGAGTGTGAGGTGTGTATGAGTGTGTGTGAGAGTGAGTATTTGAGTGTATGAGTGTGTGTGGGTGTGAGTGAGTGTGAGAGTGAGTGTATGTGCATGAGTGAGTGAGTGTGTGAGTGTGTGTGTGTGAGTGTAGTGTGCATATGCAGGACACAGCATGGAGCACGGGGGTAAATCCTGCTGAGTGGATGAATGCATGAGGGAGGAGAAGCTCCCGGGGCTATCCAGCCCACCTGCCTGCCCATCCCTTCTAAATCCTGCTGCTGCTCATGAGGGACACCTAGACACACCCTCAGGCTTATCTTACTCTTGGTTGACTTAAATACCACTCTCTTGGAGGTCACACAGCTGGGAAGTCCAGGACTGGTCTAACTTTTCTGCAGTTGACAGTTCTGTGTGTGTCACAAGGGTCATTGTTGCCATGGTTGCTCTTCAGGGACCTGATTCCTTGGCCTGCAGGTGTCCCTGGGGAATTGCATGAAGACTTGGCTTCTCCATCCTGTCATGTCTTCTCCTCATGGCTTTAGCCTTTGGGTTGGCTCTGTGCAGAGACATGTTGATCATGTGAGAAAGGTTCTGTCCAGAACTGTATGTCAGGGTCCACTTGACCTGGACCTGCCTGGCCTCTTTCTAGCCCCTTAAGTCTAAAGACACCTGCCCTTGGTCATGGCAGACCATGAAAAGAGCCAAAAGTGGTGGTCCTGAGTCCCTGAGGCTCTCACCCTGGTCTGGTCTGTAACCTCTCAACTCCCAGAGTTCAGAGGTTGACTGGCCACAATAGCTCCCCCTGCTCCATTTGTTGGTCACAAAATAAAACTCTTCCTTTCCCTATCACTGTATCTCCCAAGTCACTGGTTTGAACTAGGGACAAAGAATGGGACCCTCTGTGGTGATACCACCTCTGGGACCTGGTTGGTGTGCCTGGGTGCCTGTTCCATCTCCATGGTGGGGTGGCAGTGGCAGTGAGGGGAATCCACATTGTAATCATTGAATCCCAGGAGATCATTCCAGTAAGGAGAATAGGGGACAGTGGTTGGCAGTAGTGCATGGGGCTCAGGTCCTGAAGAGACCTGAGGATCACAGAATTATGAAGGAGCATTGCCCAGGACTGTGGCCAGGGGTCCGCATGGCTGCCCCTGACCTTGCAGGGATTTAGCTGATACAGAGCTTTGATGTTTGGCTATAACAGTTTTTACTCACCAAATGGAAGGGACTGTGAGCATGGAAAGTGGTCCCGCCTGTCACAGGTGGGTGCTTCAGTAACAGCAAGTCCAAGTAGAAGTGGATTGTATGAGTATATCAATGCACATTACAGATCACCCTCGAACTTGTCTGCTCAGGCTGCTCCCAGTCTGTGCCCTCTGAGTTCCCTGGGCATAGGGCCTGGTCTGCCTTTTCTCCATTGCTTCCCAGAGCAGAGGTGTAGGTGTGGCACACTGAAGGAGTCCCATATGGATTCCTGTGAGACTCATCTGACCCTGAAACCACAGGTCCACCTACACATTCTCATTTTAACTGAAGAAACAAAAGCTGCCCAAAGGTCAGTCACAGGCTCTGAGTCTCCAAGTCAACAGAGGACAGTGCCAGTCATTCTAACACTGGACTCTTGCACACCCTGGGCATCGCGATGGCCTTCCAGAGCCCGTCCCAGGTCAGGGAGTGTGGGTGCTGGTCAGTCCACCCCAGAGAGCACAGAAGGCTACCCAGGAGACAGAAGCCCACCCTTCTCCATCTGATTAATGCACCAAGGCTTCAGTGACAGGGCTTGGTCAGCTGCCTTGTTCTTCTCCTAAGTAGCAAATTTATGGGACACACATGCACCTGGATGAGTATTCCCTGATACTTTACAGTATCAAGCCTCCTTTATTTCCCCCAATATATCTAATGTACATGTATTGGCAGATTGAACAATGCCTTTCCTGGCATCTGGAGGTGATGAATCATTTACAGTGATTTGGGAAACCTGGGAAGAGGAACGTTTTGCATAACGCAAATCTGAGTGTCAGTGTATATGATCTGACTTGCTGCAGATGTAATTAGAGCAATGAACACAGGGAGAAATTCTTTCTCCCAAGACACAGGAAGGTCTGCTTGGTATGCAAAGGAGTATAGTAGTTTGTGACACAGGAGCACAGAATGTGGTTAGCATAACACCCAGTTTGATTTGCAACCTTAAAGCTTTTGAAGATGAATAAAACTTTGAATTAATTGCTGAAGAACTGTCACCAGCCTGCATGAAATCCAAGCACCTTGGAAAGCACAAAAATAAAAAAACACAAAACTAAAGAGAACCTGGGGAACACTACTCCAGGCCCAGAAAACACGTTTGGTTCTGAGGACTTCATCTCACCTGGAATTATCTTTCCTCACAGTTCCAACTTCTTTGGTGCCATCTCCAGCTCTGGTTCCCAGAAAGTTCTGTCTGCTTATCCTGCTATAGGGAATGCTCCTTCTGCAAGCCTCAGGATTTGCTCCTCATTGAGTCAATGTTTACTAAGCACCTGCTGTGGACCCAATGCCTATGACTACAGAGCTAACCACTCCACCACCCGAACCTCCCCTGACTTTCTGCAGGAGTGAAGCCATCAGTACAAGAGGAAAATGAGCATACTAGAAGATTCTGGACACTGTGGAGAACCACAGACACAGGGTGAAGATGAGGGCAGGAAAGGCACTGGGGGTACAGCCAACAAGGTGGTCAAGGTGGGTCTGAGAGCTGACATTTACACAGGGGCCTGAGGATGGTATGGGCAAGCATGAGGTTACCCTGGGAAGAGCCTCACAGCCAAGGAGCAGGTGCTGCAGTAGGAATGTCCCCAGGTGTCCCAGGAACAAGGCCAAGGTGGCTGGAGCTGGTGATGGGGTGAGCCCAGGAGCAGGGCCAAGGCTGTGGAAGGCCCCTGTCCATCCCTGCTCACCTCTGAGCTCAGCCACTCTTCTAGCAAATACCTCCCCAGCTGGCTGTGGGCCAGACTTGGCTTGGAGGACCTGGGGTTCAGCAGATGATTCCACAGGCAGGACTCCTGTTCTGCTGGAAAAGTGGAGAAGGAATAGGCACTCAGGAAGGGATTCCAGAGAGACAAGGCATGAGAGTGGCATGGTGAAGCATTGGCGGGGACATCCAGTCAATGGACTGTAGCATTCTCCCAGGTGACCCTCTTTTTCCTCTGGGCTCATTTAGCCAAGGGGACACCGAGGCTCCTCAGGGGTTACACCCTGGCTTCTGCTCTTTGCTCTCCCTCTACAGAGTCTGAGGACTTAGGGAGGAGAATCAACTGCCTCCTCCTTCTTAGGGGCCAGGAGCAGGTTTCGGGCTTCTCAGAGGGGACCATCACCAGGTCCTGGCCCTGGCCCTGTGCTGGCCACAAAGGAAGGAGAAACTGGATTCTGGCAGTGGAGACCCCTGAATGGAAGGACCCATCTCACCCTTCTATTTTCCTGGGGCAATGGCTCCAAGGCTTCCTGGGCCCCATGTGCTGGCAGAGCCGCCATAGGAGGACAGGGCTGCCAGCCCACATTTGGTGGGTTGGAGATGCCCTGGGTCAGGCCAGGTGGTGGCCAGAGGGCTGGCTGCAGGCAGAGGCAGGGCAGGGGTCTCAGGCCCTGACCTCAGACCAATACCAGCTTAACCAGTTGCACTCTGTCTGCTGTGCCCTGGGCCTGCTCTGCCCTCACTGTGGACACTGAGGCTCCAGAGCTGCTGCTGAACCCAGATCCCACTGCTTCCACCCTGCTAAGGACCCTGTGGCTCCACCACACCCAGTAGCAACCCTTCCTGAGCTAGGATTTGCCAGAGCCTCCCCCAAAGGTTGCCCTAATCCTCCAACCATCATTGAGTGGCTGTAACTGTCACCACTGTCCCCAGGAGGCCCCACAGAGTCTGTTGAGTGAGTGAGTAAATGGACAGGTGAAGCACGTTCCTGGAGCTGGAGCTGCAAGTGTGCAGAGGCTTCCAGTGGACCTGGTGCTGCCCCTAAGGGGCTTTTTTATCTTGGCCATCCTTGTCACTGCTGCACTCCACTACGGGCTGTGGTGTCCCTTTTAAACAAGAGCTCAGCCCATTTAATTGTTCAGATGCCAGTTGCCCCCACTGTGGCCTTGGGATGCTGGGAGAAAAACAGAGGTGGTTCTGCTCTGGAGGAGGCAGGTGTGGATGGAGGCCAGGGCTTGCAAGGCTGACAGAGGCTGCCTATCCAGGGCTGTTCTGACAACTTGCATGGACAGGGGCCACAGACTCAGTGAGGTTGGCTTGATGGACATCCATCTGGCTGTCTCCCTCATTTTCTTGTGAAAGGTAGGGGATGCAACTGGGGCTGGGGCCACCATCTGCTCTGGGAGCCCATTGTGCTGGTTCCATAAGTCCTACTGACAGGGGCAGAGGGGCTATGGATGCAACGTCTATAGGAGAGGAGGCTGCCTTGATGGCCTTTCTGCAGCCTCTGACTGGGCTCCCTGTGCTCTGCAGGTTCCAGAAGACCCTGGTGAGACCACTCAAGGCCTCACTGCAGACCCTCCCCACAGCTCATCCCAGGAAGATGGCTGTTCCACCCAACACTGACCTCAATGGCAGCCCTTGACCTGTCTCAGTGGACACTAGACTGTCCTGTTCCATCGGGCTCAGGGATGAAAGGAGGGGGTTGAAGGAGAGCACATGCTCCCCCTGGAGCAGAACCCCAGGAGCACATGCAGGGTTTGTAGGTGATGGGCAGGGATCATGTGGGCCAGGCTCCTGGCCTGCACTTGTGAGAGAAGGGGACCATACACCAGACCGCAGCATGGTTCCTGCCTGATGCCTGTGGTGCTGGGACCAAGTGGGACAGTCCAGACATGGCCACCACTCAGGTGGCCCTGGTGTCTCCCACCACACCTGCCCATTCACTCCCAATGAGCGGCAGACACACTGCTTATAATTAAAGCCATTTGATCACCCAGTGAGGTGGAGGTTCCAGAGCAAACAGTGGAGCGAGTCCTAGTTCTGCCCACAATGTCTCCTCAGCTCTGCTCAGACCACCAGCAGGTCAAAGGGCAGAGGCCCCATGAGGACCTGGGCCCTTTCCAGGCCAAGATCACAGGCCCCAGAGCACAGGTGAAAGACCAGGAAACCAGAACCAGGATGCCTCATGGCCTGGCCAGAGAGGGAGTAGTGGAAAGGTGACCGCCAGGTGTGGAAGATCAGACAGGCTCAGCCAGGCAGGCCCTGTGTGTCCTGGACCAGCCCTGGCCCTCGGAGCCCATGTGGAGAGGGACAGTGATGATGGTGCCTCTCACACCTGTGGGTCCTTCATCACCTGCTGAGAGCTTGGCTCAGATGTCCCTTCTGTGTGAGGCTGTCCCTGGTCACCCCATTGAAGTCCCCTCACCTGGTTCCTCAGTTCTGTCCCTGGCCTTTATGGCTATCAGCACAACAGGTGTTTCTGTCATTGTTGGGACCCCTGTGGAGTCAAAGTCCTGGGACTCAGGGTTTTGTCTATTTTGCTCTTTGGAATATTACAGCCCAAATGTGCCACTTGGTTGCCCTGAGTGTTGATCTGAAGGCACTTGAGCAGCAGCAAGTGTGGGTGAAGCACTGAGGAGGCCACTCACCTGTCCAGAGCCTGGTGGGGCTGGACCAGGAAGTGGGGAATTGGGACCCTGAGCCAAAGTGGAGTGAGGGGGGACAGTGTGCACAGGGATCGAGGTATTTCTTCTCTCAGGCTTCTGGCCCCCTTCCAGCTCCCTCCTTACATGGGTCTCCTCATGCCAATCACAGGTGAGGGAACTGGTGCTGCTGCCCTGGGCAGACACATGGCTTCAGGCCAGGCTGGTTGTCCTGCAGCAGAGGGAGGAGGAGGCCCATGGGGAGAGGACCCATCCCACATGAACACAGCCTCAGAGAATGAGATCGTGGATGTGTGGGTAATAAGTGGCCTGGGCCTGTGTGTCCTTAATATGGGGTCATTGAGAAGACAGGGTTGGCACTGTGAGATGGGATCTCAGCACCAGGAATTATCACCATCAGCAAGAGGATCTAAGAGGTGACCAGGGGACATGGAGGGAAGTGAGGCATGAGCCATATGGAGCAGGTCCTGTAGGGCCTCGGGGCATCTTTATGCCCCAGAGACTGAACTGCACTCCTGTCAATTTCCTGCAATGAGGCTGCCATGAGAGGATGCCAGTGTTGCAGGCTGAGTGGGCTGAGCAGGTGGCAGAGTGTAACCAGGGTCTGACTCACCTTGGGGTCTTCTTCCTGTGCCAGCTCTGGGACGTGCTCTCTACCTGACCCTGGGAGGTCAGGGCACTGAAGCCAAGAGTCACTGAGAACTTGCAGGAATCCAGGGAGCTCAAGGTCCCAACCACCAAAGGATCAACAACACCCTATCTGCTGAAGCTCTCAACAGGATTCAGTCCCCAGAATTGGTTATTAGGACAAGGGCTGTGCAGAGTGGGGACAACTAGGACCTGCTTTCTGAATGCCCTGGCTGGAGGGTGGACACAAGTCTCCAAGAGTGGCTCAGACATGAGCCTCTGCAGTCCTGTAGGCAGGTGAGGGTGGGTCCACAGGGCACCTGCTGGAGCAGGGTTCACACACCTGTCACCTGCTGGGCAGTGCTGCACAGACCAGATTGTTTTCTCTCTGACTCCCCAGTTGCTGGGCCTGTTCTCATGAACACTCATGTGTGCTGGATATGAGTCGGATCTCCCAGCTGTGACTCATGCTGTGGCCCTCAGTACACATCTGTAGGATTGGTGGACACAGCTTGCCTGTGAGGCCTGCCCTGTGCAGAAGGGGCCATGACAACTGGGAGGGGGGCCTGCAGGATTCTCCATGTTCCTTCTCTTCCCTGTCCCTCCTGCTTGCTCCTCCTCTGATAAGACATGACATACTGAGTCCCCTGGAGACCTGGGGATTATGGGGTCTCGCAGACACACACTCAGGTTTCAGGAGTCCCCAGCAGCCATTGGCCCAGGGGCCAGATGTGGCCTCCAGACTCTGCCCCTGGCCTGTGCCACACAGAGACCCTGGACTTTCACCAGGGCTGGCACTAGGCTGGTGCAGGGGACACAAAGGAGACACAGATCCTGTTCCCTTCCTTTGGTGATACCCTAGTCCCAAAACTATGAGCACACGTCAGACTGTGGACTGAGCCTGAAGCTCATGCTGGAGGAGCAGGTAATAAATAGATCCTGCCCCTCCCCTTCCTCCCATCTGGTCCCTCAATCCAGAGTGACTTCAGGGGAGGAAATGTCACCATCTGGCCATCAAGGAGGAGCCCAGAGTGTGCAGGCCTCCTTCTGGTTCTCTCGGTGGGTCCTCAATTCACACACTTACCAGTGACCCTGACCTCCCACCCTTTGCTGCTGCCACCCAGGTCAGCTGCCTGACCTCCTCCTCCCTGGCCTTCCCCACCCTGCTCCATGTGCAGTCAGTGGGACCCTGTGAAGACCTGAGATGGTTTTCATACCTCCTGCACAGCAGCCAGTCCTCCCAAAACCAAGATCCTTATGGTCCTTCACAGACTCTGCCTCAGGTGACCCTGTGCCTAGCCTTCCTCCCCTTTTTCCCCTGCACAATCCCTTCAGCCTCTCCAGCTCTGCACCAGGCACAGGGCCACCTCAGGGCCTTTGCACTTGCTGTTCTTCTGCCTGGGCTGCTTCTTCCGCAGATATCCTGTTGACCCAGCCAGGTCTTTCCACAAATGTCCCCTGCTCAGTGAGGCCTGCCTTTATCACAAACATAGAGTTGCACACACACACACACACACACACACACACACACCAGCCCCTCGCCTGTATTATTTCTCTCCCATGTGCTTCTCCTCTATCCAGCATGTTATTACTTAATGCTTATTTCCTGCTCACTGTCTGACCCCCTGCTAGAATACCAGCTCTGGGAGGACAGGAACTTTTCCCTGTCCCCACAACTGTGCCTGTCTTATCTGGTCCTCAATGTTTTCTTTGGTTTGAAGCTGACTGGCCAGGTGGATGATGGTTGGCCACATTCCTGTCAAGTTGACTGAGACACTGCACCTTCTGGGGCATGTGTAAGGCACAGAAACCTTAGGAAGACTGAATTAAGTGTCAGGGAGATGGCCAGCATTGCCAGTGGGTGTGGCTGTGAGCACAGCAATGGCCAGGGTGGAAGCAGAGAGGGTGGCAAGGCCAGCCCCCCATCCACAGGCATTCCATCTTTGGCTCACAGGGTGCCTTTATTTAAAAGGATTTTTGCCAGTATTCAAAAACCAGGAGGTTTCATATAAAAATGCTGCCTTTTTCCAATTACCAAGACTCAGGCTCCATGGCCCTCTTTGCCTCACACAGTTGGCCAAGTGCAGCCACAGGCCCCATGCCCCCCATGGCACCACAGCCCGCCAGTCCCTGCACCCTTGCAGTCTGGTTTGGCCCTTGCCCACATTCACATACACAACCCAGCCTGGGCTGCTGGGGATAGCCAGGAGATGCTACCCCACATGGAGCAGGGGCTCTGGGGTGACTACTGAGCCCCCAAGTACACAGGGGGAGCAGAGAACAGCTGGACCAGGAGGGCTGTGGGACAGGCCCAAGGACCATCTCCATGGCAACCACATGACTGATACCCTCAATCTAGGCTGAAGGACAGGCTGAGTATCTACCTACTTAGAGGTATCGAGCCTGAGGACCATACTATTCCCTACTGTCACCTGGTAACTGGTAAAACTTCAGAAAAGGAGAGGGATCAGACCCAAAGTGTCTGTGGTCAAATTTGCAGCATCTGGGCAGAACAGGGACCAAAGAGGGACAAGAATAGATAACACTGCAGGTCCAGTGCTCCTGTGACAAACGCTTCTGAACTTTCAGCCATACTCAGATCTGTTACTTTACCCTTTGTGGAAACTCGGATACAGCGAAGTCAGGAAAGCCCCCAAGTCCACACTACTGGGGGTGGATAAAAACCCGGCTTCTGAATTCAGACTCCAGGCTAGCCATCTTGCTCTGACAGCACCAAGATGAGGTTGGGATTGGAAATAACTCAAGTGGTCTTCTCCCACACTGGTGTGGAGGAATGAGGGGAGGTCTGGATCCTCTCTGATTAAGGCCTGACCCCATGGGTGCCTCCCCACCTCCCCACAAACATCTCTGTGTGGGAGAGGAGGGTATGCTCCAGCCTTCACAACTGCAGGGAAGTAGATAATTGGTGGCCAGGCTGGGAGCGGATGTAGGAGCCCCTGGTACAGGGGAACCATCACTGTACTGAGGAGGGCTCTGCAGGCAGGATGGATGCTGGCTGCAGTTGATCAGGGTCACTGGCTGTGTCGGGGCTGGAGGGGAGACCTCAAGGCTTTGCTGCCAGCCCCCAGGGTTTGAATCCCACCCTGGCAGGCCCTTAAGTGAGGTTAACATCACCTGCACTACTGAGAAATGTCATTCATAAGATAGCATGACCTAGCCACCCCAGCACTTTGTGAGGGTCAGCAGTGCCCCACCTGCAAAGGAGAGCAGAAACAGTGACCCTAACATTGATGCTGTTGTCTGTCAAGTGTTTCCCCATGCAGACCTAAGAGCTGACCACATGGGGGAAGGCCTCAGGTGCTCACATGTGGTGCAGGACAGTGAGCAGGGCCATAATCAACACAGACTGGTACTCATGAAGGGCAGGGGGCTGAGCCCAGGCACTCTGGCCCCACCACTGCCTGTCAGAGCTGCCCAACTGTTGAAATGGCCAGAACTGTCTCCATAAGTCCCACAACACCCCTGGAGTCAGGACACCCAGGCTGAGAATTTCTCTACATAATCCCCCAAACCAGGGCTGCAGAATACAGCATCAGACAGGACATCTTTGGGCACCAGCCTGTGTGGAGTGGGCATGGTATACCTGTGCCCCTCCCACATTTCTATCTGCTCCCTCTTCCCATTTTCACACAGGAGGGGAGATTCACCCAAATGTCCCATGCCCTTGCAAGTGACTGACCTGGCTGCCTTCCTCAGAGGTCATGAGCACTGGTTCATGGGCCAAATGGCACATGTGTTTTCTTTGGTTCACAAAATGGTGGTAGGTTCATAATCATTATAAGAGTTCACATTTTAGTAGATCACAGTTTTAGCCTTCTCCTGATCAACAGGAAGATCTGGGACATGAAAGTCATGTTTGGACATGGCAAAGATCACTGGAGCCAGGTCCCTGTTGCCCCTCCAAACAGGGCCCATGATGCCCAATCTGCCACAGTCCCCACTCCTCTTTGTTGTCCTGAGAGGAGACAAGAGGGTGAGAGTCCACACTCAGGTGCAGTGGTGTGGCATGAATGCCTGCTTGTGCACTGTGTGTTCATTTATTCATTAGTCATCAGTATTGAATGAACACTTCAGTATGTACCAGGGTTAGACCCAAGTTCAGTAGTCACAATGGCAGATGAGACAGATGGGCTTTGCCTCTACCACCAACCAAGGAAAGTGCTTGCATGGTGACAATGGCATGAGAAGAAAGTAACAGTGTGATGTCTTAAGAGGTCAGGGGTTAGGTGACCCTGGAGGATGCACCTTGGCCCAGATACTCCCAGATGCCTACTCTCAGCTCAGTTCCCTCCCTATACCTCCCACTCTGAGTGACAACCACCAGTCTGACACATCCCCCAGGTCTTTCCTGCCTGTTTGTGTTGCCCAGGCTGCTTTGTGGTCTTCAGACTGTGGTTGCCTTGCTACCAGGAAGATGGGAGGAGCTTGGAGGGTGTGGCTGGCAGAGGCCAAGGCACAGACAGACCAAGTCACCCTGCAGGAAGGAGTAGGTGAACCTCAGCTCCTGCCCTGTTGGAATGGGCCTCCCACATGGAGGATAACCACAGCCAGAGGCAAGGAGCCCAGTAGTATAGGTCACAGATCAAGGCAGTGGGAGGAGCATGCTCTTGGGAACCCAGAGAGACTCATGGCTGTCCTATGTATACTGTGGAACTCCTGAGAAGATGGGGGATCTCAGACAGCAAGATTCAAGCTGGAGTATGGGCTTGGGTCTCTCTGGCCCTGACTGCCCAGCAAGGTCCCTGTGATTTGGGAGGGAGTAAATGGAGGGATGGTACCACCTGCCACTCTTCCTCAAGTTTCCTCTGGCTCTGAGGATGCAGCCAGCCTGTGACAGTGGATCTCACTGAGAACTGACTCTCGACCTCCCTTTTCCTGACAGCTCAGGTGACCTTGATGGGGAGGCAGGTGGTGCCCTCCCCATGGTCCCTCAGGCACCTTCACCCAGCTGCACCCACCTCTGTGCAGATGTGTGACCCTGAGCCTCCCTCACCATTGTTGCTTCAACCACTCCTCTGGAGCTGTGGCCCAATCTGGGTTGCAGTTACCCAGGGGCTTTGCCAGACTCCAGAAAGGGAGACTTCCACTACCCTGGAGGCGGCTGAGCTGGTGGGCAAAGCCTGGAGCTCTGAGGCACCCACCCCCTAGGACATGACTCCCCGAGGGCCATCAGAATGCTGCTCTGGTCCCCCAAGTCCAAAGGTCTCCTTGGGGTTTTCCTCATCAAGGACTTAGTACCAGACAAATCACAGATAGGGCCATGCTATGGCACCATGGATCATAAAGCAAAGACACAACTTTAAGCCTCTGTAAATATTTAAAAGTAATGAAATGATACCCCAAGTCTTATAAAACATTCATTTTCTCAAAGGCCCCCAGAATAATAAAAATGAACACATATGCATTAAACATAGAACTCTCCAGAACCAAAAAATAAAAATTAACTGTGAGCTAAGATGGTTGTTACAACTTTAATTCCCCCTGCTTGGTTCACCTCTCCGGAGTGCACCAGGCTGTTCTGGAATAATTTATCTGACCCAAGATAGGGTTAGCCCCTGGGGAGAGCCTGGGCTTTGGAGTCAGCTGGACTGCACCAGGGTCGAGGCCTGGTTGATCTCAAGATCTGTGCGACCTTGAGAGGAAATCTCAGACCCTCTGGTTTTCATGTGTAACATGGAAATGGTTTGAGAGCAACCTGAACAGGGTCTAAGAACTTGATAAAATCACACCAGACCCAACAACCAGGACCTGGCAACTCCTGGTGAAATCAGAAGACTTTGGTTCTTGGCCCCTTCCAGAGCATCCCAACACCCAAGCCTCTGCTAACTCCCAGGGAGAGATGCTTTGGTACATCTTCATAAATAGCCACAATGATAAAAATGTACTGCAAACCATATTTTTAAGAAAGAACATCGATTATACAGGGGACCCAATGTCATGAAAAGACACATACAGCAGATAAAATATACAGTTCTCTCTGGTCCATAAACATGACCTAAAACTTGATTGTGAGCTGTGAATATCAAACATTCCATTAGTGCTTATTTGCTGGGTTTCTTAGAATTTGGTGTGAGGGCCAGGGACACTTGTTCCTTTCTGTGAAGTGAACCAGTCCCCAGCAAATACATCTGTGGCCTCCGACCTGGATCTGTGCTTCTTGAATCTGTGATCCAGTCCCCAGGAGCTTCTCAGGAATAAGGGGAGCTCATCCCCTGGGCAAAAATTTATGGAGCACCAGCCTGTGTAGAAGGTCCTGGGCAGGGGCCAGACACTGAGCACAGGAGAGATGGAAATCATCACTCTCTTGGAATGCTCAATCTAATCAGGTGGGTGAGGACAAGAGGCAGGTGGACAGGAGGGGACAAGGCAGGGAGGAGGGGGAAGGAACAGGTCACAGGGTGCTGGAGGCCACCTGTGCCTGCTAAGGTTCTCCATGCATGGAGTCCCCTGGAACCTCAGGGCAGCCCAGGTGCAAGTACTGTTTGTGCCCCTTTGTTCAGGTATAGAAACTGAGGCCCAAAGACATTAGTATCCTTGCCCCAAGACACCCAGCTAGGAAGTATGTGGGCATGATTGAGCCTGGTCCACCTGGATCCCCAGCCCCTCCTAAGTCTGGAGTGAATGAATTCTGGAGTGGACACAGTGCAAGCACATGCCATGATCAGGGCCCTGCCAGCAGGTCCAGCAGGCTTTTCAAAACCCCGGAGAGTCCAGACCTCTCTCTGCCTCCTGATCCTGATTTCAATTCCCAAGGATAATTCAGGGTCAAGATCAGATAACCTGGCCCACTCCCTGGAGCATTTGTGCACATGTGCACACACACACACACACACACACACACACACACACACACACACATGCATGTCTGAAATTTTTGCCTGGATGCCAAGAGCCCCCACCCTGCCTGATCCTGCCCTCCTGCCTCCATCCCCCACTCAAGGCAGAAGGGCCTGTGAGAACACAGGGCACACAGCCCCCTGTGCACCTATGCAGACCCCACTACTTGGCCCCAGAAAGCACCCAGGTGCTCACCTGGGCTGGGACCATGCAGCCCACATCACCTCTGCCCCAGACTCATCTGCTCAGCCATGGTGGTCTGCCTGCATCCCTAAGGCACTGCACACTGCCATGGGAATTCTGTCCTCTGTCACCTTTGCCTGGAAGTCCCTCACAGTGTCCACCTGTCTCCCTCTGACTGCATTCCCCAAGGTCTTTGCTACAGTGGGTCCCCCTGGGTGAAGCCCACCCCATCATTCCCCTTTCTAACTGTGGCCTCACCCCTTCTGTTCTTCACTGTTCCTGGCATCTGTCACCACTTTACATTTTCTGGTGCATCTCAATTGACCCCCTTCCCCAATCTCCTATGAATGCCAGCTCAGATGGCAGGGACCTCCCCAGTCCAGCCACTTTCCTTCCCGGAATCCCTCAACTCAGTCAAAACAAAAACCAAATATCAACAGAAGCCTTTGCCCAGCAAGCCCCTGGTTCAGGGAGGCTTGCATTTGGGGGAAATATCTTCTGTGCACTGACCAACTGGCACATGGGGTCCTGAGACATGGGACCAGGTTCTCCAGGTAGGCATAGAGGCCTCTTCCCCTTCCCATGCAACTTCTGGAAGGATTTGGGCATCACAGAGTGAGCCTGGCTGGCAGGAAGCATCAGCATTTGAGGTATCATGTGATTCCATGGGTTCTGGGGTGAGGAGCACATGGGCGTTAGAGTCAGACCTTGGTTGGGCCCAGCTCCACTCTACATCCATGGTTTATCCAGCCCCTTGTGGCATACCTGGCATGGATTCTCCCCATGTGTATCAGTTCAGGTTAATGTCTGTGTGTCCCACTATTCATGGAGATGCCTGGCTTTAATCACCAAACAGACTCCAAAGTTTTTCATGAGCAGCAAGGTGGACTCTCAGAGTAAAGTCATTGACCTTCATACCTCTAACTGCAGGGAGATCCTTCCACTGCTTGCAGCTGGCCTTCATCTCCTGTGAACCTGCTTGCCCACCCTCAAGCCCCTCTGTCCCCACCCATTGAACAACACTTACATATGTTGTGGGCAGGGCCCTGAGGGAGCTGTCAGAGTGAAGCCCTTCATATTTTCCAAAGCTCAGGTCGAGGGTGATGTCCTCACCAAGTCTCTCCCTCCCAGACCCTGGAACCTCCTTCTTTCAAAAATGCAGTAGTTAGTGCCCCTTCCTGTCAACCCCACTCCCCTGCTCTTCCACTCCACCATGCTGGAGGCCATTAGCTCTGGGTGTCCTTGCCTGTCCCTCTGTGCATCTGCTTGTTCACGTGTCCCAGAGTTTGGTTCATGTGCCCCTAAACTACCATTTTTAACAGACCTCTTCAATGAGGGGATGTTTTTGTGTGAACAGTGCATGTGAGCCTCCCCCTGGAACACTAACCTGATTACCAGTCTTTCCATGTCAACAGCTTCAACACAGAAATATATGACCCAGTCCCCCCACCTGCCCTGGTGTTGATGACAGCTCAGAAGTGAGAAGAGGGGCTGGAGAAGCCAGCTTTCCATGTGTCCAGAGAAGCCAGTGTCCAACCCAAACTTGCTTTCTCTAGCAGTGGCCAGGGGAAGTGTGGGGAAAACAGACCCGATTTATTTCCATGACTAACCTTTCCCACCTCCCTGGGCCATGGGTGAGTCACTCTGACACCTCTCTCCATGACTCCAATGGGCTCAGGGCAGGGAGGGTTACCCAGCCATGAGAACTCAGTTTCCCAAGCCTCTCCCACTCACATCCCCTGTGGTTTCCATTCTGGGTCAACTTGGGGGGCCACCTGGACAGCTATTTAGCTAATATTGTTTTAAAACTGGTCTGCCTTTGTACAGAGAATCACAAACCACCATGCAGATTGGGCCAAATTGAAAAAAGGTCCTTTCAGAGCATGCCAGGCAAGTGGCTGGGAGCAGGCCTACACCCCAAAGAACTCCCAGTGCTGAACTTTCGAAGGACAGAGTTTATAAAGGCAAAAGCCACAACAACCACAAGAACAATCCAGGCACATGTAGGTCAAAAAGACCCTGTGGAGAGAGTCATTTTGATTGTTTGAGAAAATGTTTTGGTTGTACATTTTGGAATGATTTGTTACACATCAGGGCCACAGTCAGGGTGTGGGAAGGTCCTCCTGTACTGTCAACATAGACACAACCTTAGGAGGCAGGAAGGAAAACAGTATAAGCAAGCATGCAGTGGAGTGAGGTCAGAACAAAGAGGCATT
This sequence comes from Sciurus carolinensis, assembly GCF_902686445.1. NCBI lineage: Eukaryota > Metazoa > Chordata > Mammalia > Rodentia > Sciuridae > Sciurus > Sciurus carolinensis. The sequence continues at coordinate 192,751 of NW_025920295.1, read as the reverse complement.
TCTTTGGTTCTTTTCCATTTCACCTTCTACATCTCTCCCTCACATCAAGCAATACTGTCTAGGAAGCCATAGAAGGATTCATGATATGTGACTAAACAGTGGCAGGCCTCATGCTTGCTGGCACTCTTGCTGGTGTTAAGTGCAACACACCAGGAAATGCTGAGCAGACCCCAAGTCCAGAGTTCTAAGCAAACACAAAAATATATGACCTAGCTTCCCAATGCCCAGCTGAACTTTCAGGGGATCTGGTATCTAGAAGATTCAAAAGTGAAGCCTTCAATTTCCAGCCCAGAGACTTGGGTCCAAGGACTGCCTCAGCTGGAGCAGATGCACACAACATCCCCTCCAGACCAGACTCCTGGATTCCCTTTTCCTACCATGAAGGCTCAGGGACACAGAGGGGTTGGACAGCCCAGGAGATGATGACTTGCTGTGGGTGTGTGTTTAATTGTAGGTGAATAATTTGATATTGTGGGGTCAGGCTCCTTAGGAATGTGGGGGAACAGGAGGTGGGACAGTGATGATAATAGAGTTGGCATGCCCCAGGGCTTCACCTGAATCTATATCTAACGACTGCCTTCCCTGCTGGACTGTGGCTCAAGTCATCCAGGGCCTGCCCTCAGACATGGTCATCTTCAAACATCTTTTTTTTATAGGTATGAACATCAAAAGGATTTATTGTGAGAAAGTTTCTTCAAATAAGCAGAACCAAGGTCATGAGTATGAACAGCGTGATTATGAATATCTACATCTTGTAAGAGTTCCTGCCTCAGGGTCTTTGCACTTCCCAATCCCATGGCCTGGAGTGCTCTTCACCATGGAGCCACCTGCCCCATTCCCTTCCTCAGCTTCCTCAGAGCTCAGTTCCCTGCTCCCACTAGCTCAGAGGTCACCTGTTGCTGTCAAATGACTCAATCTTCTGCATCTTTCTTCATGGTGTGTTTTTCTAATGTGTTTCCAGTTCATGTGTGTATATTTGTGAGTTAATGAGGGAAATGTTCTCCACAGTTCTAACTGAAAGTGACTCTGGCCACTGGGGAAAGGTCTCAGTGGTGGAAGGACAGTGAAGGACTTCATGTCATTTGAGTAGTTAAAGGACAATTATATGATTGGATAAGGAAGACATGGGGGGCACTGAGGAGAAAGAGCCTGGGAATAAGCAACCTGGGTAAGATCCAAGGTGACCATCACCTGTCATCCTGTTCCACATCTCATACCTGAGGAAGTGATTACAACATCTGCAGTGCCTGGGATCCTCTAAAGAAGACCATTGAATGCACCCCTATCTCTCTGAGTGACCACAGGTGACTCTGGGAAGGAAACAGATCATAGACACTCACAGCTTCAGGGAAGTCCTTGTTGCTTCCCTACGGTGCTTTGAAAAGTGGACTTCACATAGAACTCTGGATTTCTACCTTCTCCTGAGAAGGTGAGTGGCAAGAAGCTGCACAGAAGTGGCCGCACCATCTGGATGGGGCCAGCTCTCCCATTGACCACCGTCCCCCCAGCTCTGCACTGAATGACAGCTCCCCTCTCATTGCACCAGGCACTGGACATCTTGTAGAGCTTAACAGTAGTCCATGTGTGTGCTCAACCATGCCTTTATCAAACTGGCAGTTAAAGACAAAGAGGATCACATGGTCCTGGGAGAAAGGTGAGACTGGTGTCTGAACCCAGCCTCTCTGGGACCATGAGTTTCCCTCCATTAGGTCAACCAACTGGTGGGGACATTGGCAGCATAGCTAGTTTCCTACTGGTGGTCTCCAAACAGGAAGCACTCTCACCTCTGCAGGGGCTTCCTCCAGCCCAGGTCCCTGGGACACAGGGGCCTGGTTGGGTCTAGCAAGGCCAGTGAGGCTCCAGGCCACTCCCTGACCAGAAACTCCCTTTTCACCTGCATCCTGTGTCTTTCCTTTTGCTTGGGGTGTGGAGGGTGGAGCTCAGCCCTCAAGTGCCAGGTAAGTGCTCTGCAAGTGTCTTGCCTTCCAAGGGGCACTATGCTCCATTGCTGTTATTCACTACTGACCCACCTTTATCTCTGTCTCTGTCTCCATCTCTGCCTCTGTCATGGACTCTTTTCTCTCTCTCTGAATCTCTGTCTTATCTCTGTCTCCTGTTGAAAGAGAAACACACCCTAGCCCAAGCTGTCAGGCCACACACCTCTTGGTCTCCTGCAGTGTGCAAAAGGCAGAATCCAAAGAATGTGTCAGATCCCCTCCCTTCCCCATGCCTCCCACTGCTAGCTGATTTCCAGTCTCCAGGGAGTCACTGACTTGTCCTCACTTACTAGAGGTATGGTAATGTTCACTTTAGGCCCAAGATTTCTTTTATATATACACTTCCAGAAAAATTCCAGAATGTGCTGTCATTAAACTCAGGATGGTGGGGAAGGCAGCATGAATTCTTGAGTTAGTCCTGGGATTCACTCCTACCCTGCTATGTCTGTGGGACTCTAACATTTCCGATACTGTTTCCTGGAAGGTGGGGAGAATAACAATGTCAGTATTGTTGTCTCTTCTGAGGATGTTCTGAGTGTTGTCAGGAAGGCAAAATTTTAGGGAGGCAAAATTTTATCTCCACTCTTAAGGGGTTTGTTTGTTTGTTTGTTGCTAATTCTGAGAATTAAATTGACACAGACAGATCAACAAGTTTTACATGGACAGGAGCCTTCATAAGGTAGTGAAGACTCAAAGTCACCATTAAATACCTGAGTACAGAACTGGTCAAAGAGTGGGTACATCAGGAAAGAGCAAACACATCTGTGGGGACCCTAAAAAAGCTGAGTCATCCTAGCTAGGTCTGCACTGAAGAGCCCTGGTCTCAACTCCCAGTCTTTGGTGCAAAGATGGTCATTTCTCCTCTGCTACCAGGAAGGCATCCTTCATGTGGTGATATCCTCTCAGGCTTGGAGAAACAGCTGGATCAGGTGACTCTGTCACACCTGCTGTTTTTCAAGTGCTCTTAACTCCATGTAGACAAGAGGCTGAGCAATGTGTTTTGAGGTGTCACATGTTATCCTTCAAGATGGACTGGGGAGACATGTGTGATACCTGCATGCAGTTCAATGCCAGGCATACAGCAAGCACTCAGTTTGGGTTAGCCTTGTAAAGTATTAAATGACTCAGCTACCGAGTGTAGTGTAACCCAGGCTGTTGAGGGCCATCTTGGACAAGATGGCACCTGGTAATGAGCCAAAGGGCACTGGGTACCAAAATAAGGAAGTACCCATAAAAGTTGCTTGCCTACTAGTTCCTTGGAGACTTAAGATGTGTTGACGCCAGGCTCTAGGATTGGCTATCTAATATCATGCTGCACGTGGACAGCTTGTGATTCATATAGTGCTATGCTGACATTCCTCTGCATGCTCTCCTGTGTGAGAGAAAGCTTTGCTATAATTGGCTGATAAGCTAGAAGCCTGGGGGAGGAGGGAGGGAAAGGGAAGAAGAAGGGAGTTAGTGGCAGAACAAAGGAGGCAGAAAAACAGGAAGGACGCAATAAATCTGGTCAACTAAAGATTGGTGGTGTCTCCTTTCTCCACGCTGGTTCCGCTGGATGGAACAAGTGGTGGCCCGGACGGGGAGCTTCTTCCTCCTTCTGCGTCCTCCCACTAAGTAACTTAAGGTAAGCTATAGGAAAACTAAGTAACTTTAGGTAAGCTATAGGAAAACTGTAGGAAATAACCCCGGTAAATGGAGGCCACATAACCCCGGTAAAGGGAGTCTGCATAACCCCAGTAAAGGGATACCACATAACCCCGGTGAAGGGGTCTGCATAACCCCGGTAAAGGGAGGCCACATAACCCCAGTGAAGGGAGTCTGCTTAGCCCCAGTAAATGGAGGTCTTGTAACTCCAGGATGGGGTCACAAGTGTCTAGAAATCAAATGATAGGAATCATACAAGATGTACTTAAGGCTAATGGAACTGCCGTAAAACGATCTACTGTAACAGCATATGTAACTACACTGGCCAAGGTTAGTCCTTGGTTTGTGGAAGAGGGAGTCCTAAATATTCCACAATGGGAACATGATAAAGAGGATCATATTAAAGCAGAAAAGCAATCCCCGTTACCTACCTAGAGGTACTTTTCCCATGTGGCAGCTCATTAAGGAATGTCTAACATCTAAAAAAGGTAAAATAATAACTTTAGTAAAAAAAGGAAATATGTGTTTGGAAGAGATAAAAAAACAACTAAGTGTAACTTCTCATAAAGAGGAAGAAGAGGAGGAGGGGCTTACTGGGGAGGAATTAGAAAGAGCATCAAGGACATGGCCGCCCCCATCAGTTATATCTGGAAGGAATACCAATCCCTTCCTGGAGGCAGCAACTCCCCCTCAAGCAGCCTGCCTCCTATATCCCCCAAAGTACCCTTGGGAGGAGTTATCTCATGCTATAAATCAGATGGGTTTTTCACCGTGGGGAGAAGAAAACCCCATTAAGGAAACCTCAGCAGTCCCACAATTCTTCCCTGTACTAGAGAACCAAAATAGACAAAGATTCCACCAACCTCTGGATTTCAAAACAGCAAAAAATTTTAAGGAGGCAGTGGCTACATACGGTCCACAGGCCCCATTTACAATTAGTATGTTGGAATCAGTAGCAGGGCTGAATCTAGTGCCGGAAGATTGGAAAAGGCTATGTAAAGCTGTGATTTCAGGGGGCAGAACCTAGTGTGGAAAGCTGCATGGCAGGAAGCCTCATTAGAAATGGCATAATGTAATGCTGCCACAGGCTTTCCCCAAAGAAATGTAGAAATGCTAACAGGAGAAGGAAACTATGAAGGTACTCAACAGCAGATTATTTACGATCCTGGGGTATATGCACAAATTGTTGCTGCTGCCACTAAAGCCTGGAAGTTATTCAAGTGTCAGGAGATTTACAGGGGCAGTTGTCTAAGGTGATTCAGGGGAGTAATGGACCATTTGCAGATTTTGTTGATAGACTAATCCAAATGGCTGCTAGAGTATTTAGGGATTCAGAACAAGCTATGCCCTTAATAAAACAATTAGCTTATGAGCAAGCAAATAGATGGTGTAAAGAAGCTATAAGCCCATGGAAAAATAAAGATTTAAGTACATATATAAAGGTCTGCAGGGATATCAATGAAGCAGTCATTACAAGACAAGTAATAACTGCTGCTCTTCATGGGCCAAATCAGGGGCAATCAAGAGCTAAAGGAATAATATGTTTTAAGTGTGGGCAAGAAGGGCACTTCAGAAGAGACTGCCCTGAAGGACCCACAGGGTTAAAGCCCAGGGGAACACCTAAGACTAGAGAACAGCAAAGGACAAATCAACCTGCCCCAGGTCTATGTACCTGGGGCCAGAAAGGAAGGCACTGGGCCAGATTTTGTACATCAAGATTTGACATAGAGAGAAATCCTCTTCCTACCCAGTCAAAAAATGGCTGGGGGGGGGGGCCAACCCCGGGGCCCTCAAATATACGGGGCCTTTCAGAATCCCATAGTCCAGATCCCCACTCACAATCCTTTCCAACTATCTCCTCGTTGTCCAGAGGAACATCAGGGAGCGGGAGATTGGACCTCTGTGCCTCCACTCAACTCATTCTAATCCCAGAGATGGGAGTACAAGTGGTCCCCATGGGCATACATGGACCACTCCCTGAGGGCACAGAAGGATTATTGTTGGGGCGGAGTTCCACAACTCTGTCAGGATTACAAGTGTTTCCAGGAGTCATTGATTCTGATTACACTGGGGAAATAAAGATTATGTTATCCTCCCCTCAAGGGGTATCTGTTGTTTCTCCAGGAGACAAAATAGCCCAAATATTGATATTGCCTGGACGTCATGGGACTTTTCCCAGTTCACAAAGGACTGGAGGAGACAACGGGTTTGGATCAGCAGGATAGGGTGTCTTTTGGGCACAATCAAAAAATAGACTCATGCTTAAATTGAAAGTTAATGGTACTCCCATAGAGGGTCTAATAGACACAGGTGCTGACATCTCTATTATAAGACAGAAGGACTGGAACAAATCATGGCCTGTTACAGCATTCAGTACAACCTTACGGGGACTTGGATTTGCTCAAACCCCATTAAAAAGTTCAGTTGTGTTATCTTGGGAGCACCCTGATGGGAAAGGGGACATTCCAACCTTATGTATTAGCTCACCTGCCTGTCACTCTTTGGGGAAGAGACATTTTAACACAGATGGATGTTGTCACTTCTTCCTCAGTTGAACAAAATATTTCCTGTCTAAACCCAACTGTTTTACCAGGCATGGTGGGACAAGGTTCTATCCCTGGAAAAGGACTAGGAAAGAATCTACAAGGTATGACCTGCCCATTCAAGCTGAAGGACAAACAGAGACTAAGGGGCTGGGTTTTCTGGAGGGGCCACTGAACCATTAAAGATAACATGGAAATCCAATAATCCTATCTGGGTCCCCCAGTGGTCCCTTTCTAAAGAAAAAAATAGAGGCAGCCCAGGAAATAGTTAATCAACAATTGAAGGAAAATTATATTCCATACACTTCCCCTTGGAATACACCCATTTTTGTCATAAAAAAGAAGTCTGGGAAATGGCGACTCTTGCAAGTTCTGAGAGTCATAAATTCCAGTATGCAGATTATGGGCCCGATACAACTGGGTCTCCCCTCATTAGCTGCTATTCCAAAACATTATCATATCATCTCTATAGACATAAAAGATTGTTTCTTTTCCATTCCTGTGCATCCGGAGGATAGCCCTTGATTTGCCTTTTCCATTCCCTCTTTGAATAATGAAGGACCTAATATTAGATACGAATGGGTGGTCCTTCCCCAGGGAATAACAAATAGTTCCACTATGTGTCAAATATATGTTGGCCAGGCTATATCACAGATTAGACAAAATTGTAAAGGACTTTATGGTCTCCATTATATAGATGATATTCTTTTGGCTCATAAGGAACAGGAGATCTTATTAAGGGTATTTGATGATATTATCAAAACCCTAAAAAATGGGGATTCCATGTGGCCCCAGAAAAGGTGCAAACCCAAAGCCCTATTACCTTTCTAGGACATCAAATATTAGATACCTATGTTAGGCCACAAAAAGTTCAATTAGCCACAGGAAAGCTTAAGTCTCTAAATGATCTCCAAAAATTATTAGGTGATATAAATTGGGTAAGACCAAATTTGGGAATCACCCCTGGTCAACTTATGCCTCTGTTTGATATTCTCCAAGGAGATGCAGACCCTACATCCCCCAGAATTTCAACTCCTGAAGATAGAAAAGCCTTAAGGTTAGTAAAACAAGCTTTAGAAAATGCTCATAATGATAGAGTTGATCTATCCTTGCCTTTTAGCCTCATAGTGTTAGATTCTGAATATACTCCTTCAGGTCTATTGTGGCAAACTGGACCCCTGATATGGATCCATTTGCCACTATCCCCCAAATATGTTGTTTCCCCGTATCCTGTGATTGTAGCATATCTAGTTACATTAGGACTTAAGACAGCCCTTCGAGTTTTTGGAGTTCATCCTCAGACAGTTATTGTCCCGTACTCGGCAAAACAGATTGAAATACTAGAAAACAGTAATGAAGATTGGGAAATTGTCTATTGTTTCACCATGGCCACATTTGATAATCACTTGCCAAGTTTAACTATTGTCAACTTCTTCAAAAGACATCCTGTTATTTTCCCACAGGTTGTTAAAGCTCAACCTATGCCAGCAGCAAATACAATCTTTACAGATGGCTCCTCCTCTGGCACGGCTACAGTAGTTTCTGATAAAGTACATACTATTATTGCTTCTCATCAGTCTGCTCTAAAAACTGAACTAGAAGCAATTATATCTACCTTACAACAATGCTTTTATCAAGTACAAACTCTTCTGTGGGCTCACAAAGAACCTTTATATATAGGCCATATCAGAGCACATTCAGGCTTATCTGGGCCTTTAGCTCAAGACAATTCTACTGCAGACTCAGCTACTTGAGATCCTCATGTATTTAATATTGTACAAGAAGAAATTAATTTCCATAAAGATTTTCATATCAATGCCACTACTCTCAAAATAAAATATAATATTACAAAAAAACAAGTCAGAAATATAGTAAAACAGTGTCCTGCCTATGTGCCTCATTTATCTTTTCCTCATTTTGGAGTCAATCCTAGAGGGCTCCTTCCAAATCATCTATGGCAGATGGATGTCACCCATCTCCCTGAATTTGGTACTTTAAGATTTGTACATGTAACTGTAGATACCTACTCAAGATATATATTTGCCACCGCCCATACAGGGGAAAAGACAAAAGATGTAATCAGTCATTGCCTTCAAGCCTTTGCTACTATGGGAAGGCCAAAATCAGTTAAAACAGATAATGGGCCTATGTATACTTCTTCATTTGAACAGTTTTGCTCAAAGTTTAATATCTGTCATTCTACAGAATTGTCCTACAATCCACAAGGGCAAGCTATCGTGGAAAGGGCTAATCAAACATTTGAAAGTCTGATTAACTAAACAAAAAGGGGGAATATGGGCATTAGCCCCTCCCAAGAACAGATTTAACCTTGCTTTATTCACCCACAATTTTTTAACTTTGGATGCTATGGGTCATACTGTGGCTGATAGACATTTTAGTGGAAAGTCTGGTGGCCATCCACAAGCAAATTGGAAAGACAGCTTGACTGGTGGCTGCTGCAGCTGCTGCCACTGCTGCTGGACTTGCCCTAGGAACTGCTATTCCTACTGTTCACGTGCTCAACAGTCTGTCACAAGCCACTGCCAAAGCATTGACAGCCCAGGAAAACATCAATTTGCCTCTCACCATGGGAATCCTGAATATAAACCAAAGAGTGGACTTATTACAAGAATAAGTGGACATGTTGACTTACCACACAGACAGGCTGTCTAGTGCATGCCCAAACACTATGCATTACCCTGATACCCTATTCTAATATTACTGCTGCTGCCAATCGTCCAAATGGCTTGGTAGCATACTTAATGGGACATGAACTAAAGAGTTTACTAGATGGGATTGTTGTTCTTGCTGTTATTATTGCTGCTCAGATATCTGTTGTCTCTAAGAAGTCATCAAAGATGGCAAGACTTAGTGGTGCAGCAAGCCCTTATGACCATGGACCAAGGCTCTGATCCTCAGATTTGGCTTTCCCAATTACAGGACTGATAGTCAATGATGGGTAAGCACAGGGTGGACTTTATACCAACCTAAGACAGGGATCAAAGCATGCCAACAGCTCTTTGACTCCCAATGACGGGTAAGGATAAAGTCTGACTCTGGCACCTAAGACAGGCACAGTCGCTCTCCTTTTCTTTTTATAACAAAAAGGGGGAGCCTGTTGAGGGCCATCTTGGACAAGATGGCATCTGGCAATGAGCCAAAGGGCACTGGATACCAAAATAAGGAAGAACCCATAAAGGTTGCTTGCCTACTAGTTCCTTGGAGACTTATGACATCTTGATGCCAGGCTCTAGGATTGGCTATCTAATATCATGCCATGCATGGACAGCTTGTGATTCATATAGTGCTATGCTGACATTCCTCAGCATGCTCTCCTGTGTGAGAGAAAGCTTTGCTATAATTGGCTGATAAGCTAGGAGCCTGGGGGAGGAGAGACAGAGAGGGAAGAAGAAGGGAGATATTGGCAGAACAAAGGAGGCAGAAAAACAGGAAGGACGCAATAAATCTGGTCAACTAAAGATTGGTGGTGTCTCCTTTCTCCGCGCTGGTTCTACTGGATAGAACACCAGGCTGATTTCCACATCCTGTTACAGCTGAGTTTGTTTTGGAATCTTCCCACAAAGTATTAAAAGAAACATTTAAAATGAGCAGTCCACTTTTATTTTTAATTGAAGGATTTTGCATCTGGCTCTGCTTGCAACATCAGAAGACCTGCACCTCCTGTCCCCTTTCCACATGGGGAGTTCAAGGGGAAGGAAATTCATGAAACTGGGCATGTCCTCACATGTCCACCATCATCTTAGCTCCACTCACTTCTCCACTGTGCACCTGCCCAGCCCCAGCCCTTATAGACACTGACTGGACATGAGCTCTAGAGATTGGAGGATAGACCTGTAAGTAGGGAAGTCTGGGGTGGTACAGAGATGAGGGTCACATGAGCCCAGTTGTGTGCATAGGAGGAAAGCAGTCATAGGTCTAGCACTGTGGTTTCAGGCACAGGGGTGTGAGCCTTGACCTGGACCAGCAGGTGACAAAGAGCAATGAACTGGGTCCAGAGAGGGAAAGCACCTCTGTTCTGCACTATATGAAGCCACTGGTGTCTCCTTGGGGCTGAAATTTACTTGGCAACCCTCCCCTGACTTCAAGTGTCCCTGGAACATCCATGATGACATGTGATCAGCTTCAGATCCACCTGCCCCCAGCAATGCCCGGGCAAGGACCACTGTAAGAGATGTGAACCTCCCAGTGTATAGAAAGGCCTGGGGGACAAACAACAGCAATCAAACCATGTCCAAGCATGGGGATCTGTTGGTTGATACATGCTCACTATTGTCCCCATAACAATCCAGAAGAATCACACTGGATTCCAGGAGCTGCTTCCCAAATGTTTCTTCAGTGATGCAAAAGGACACCACTCCTGATCCCTGGATGTTACAAGATCAAATCAAATGTCTGCTGTTTTGGCTTTAGCTATGAATATCCAAGGCTCAAACATGGTAGCTAAACTACAAATCAATTAAGCAGACATGGAGTCAGCAGCATTGAACTTCATTAAAGGATAATGAATGAAAAATCATGCTGTAAATTGTTTTGTCCTTTGCCTTCCACCAATGATAGTTGTACAATCTTCTGGAAGAAAACTCTGCTGTGGTCACTCTCAACAAAGGGGAGGTGGTGAGGGGCCTCAGGAGGGACTGGGCATAGCATTATTGATGGGACTCAGAGATCACAGGTCAGTTCCTCTCTAAAATCTCAACCCAGAATAGTCCCTTCATGACTATTTTATTGCAACTCAATAGCACACTGTCCTTGACAGCAGGGTCTCTGTTCAGCAAGGCAGAGCCTAGCAGCATTCCTAGAGCTGGTCAACATGCCCTGGCCTGGTGGAACATATCTGCTGTACCTCTGAAGTCTACCATGCCCCTCGGCCTGTCTGCATCGAACTTCCCATCTCCTTGCTGCACCCCCACCTGCCCAACTACTCTGCCTGAAACATAGCAGCCCCTGACCTTCCCACCTCCCCTCCCACCTGATTCCAGCCACCTCCCACCTCAGTGGCACCCCACCCTGCTCTGAGCCCCAGCACTGCCCCAGACCTCTGCAAGGCCAACTGGTCTCCCTGCTTCTGCTCTTGTCCCAGCCATCCTCCCATTCTCCTGCAGCCAGGGTCAGCCTTTGATGACAGGAAGGAGAGGCTATTTCCTGCTAGAACATGTCAGCAACTGCTTTGATCTCAGCAGTAAGGACAAACTTGCAGGACTTCTGGGTTGTTTGTGGTGTTATGGGGTGCAACTTAAGAACGGACCCATCACCACTGAGAAGTCCAAATTTGAGAGTCTTTATTAAGCTGGCCAGCTTACTGCCTCACACGATGCCCCAAAAAATGGATATTGGGAGAACAGCCCTGACCACAGGGTTGTAGGGGTTCTTATACCAAAAATCACATTAATCATAAGTGTCTGTTGCTATGATTCAAAATTACACATCAACATCATGAGATCATCGACAGAGAGGGAAGTGGGTCAAAATGACCCTTACCTAGGTACAAACTAAAGAATGTTTACTAACATCCACATAATCACTGTTCACATGGTACATTGTTTAGGAGCAATAGGAATCAAAAGAGAGCAATTCTTTACTACATAGGAGTTTCCATTGTACATTATTAAACATGTCACACCAAGTAACTGATGATGGGCACAGACGCAGTGTGTTCCCATGGGAGAAGCTTATTTCCTACATAACATGGAGTCTCAGAGCAAAATGGAGTCTGTTTAGTCATTTCCCTTAGAGTCTGGCCTATAACATTCTCATGGAGTCTGATCTGTCAGCCCATCACAGTGACATGCCTCTAATGCCATGGTCCCTCATCCCCTGCCTCAGCATTCAAAGCCCATGACTTGCACTTGAGAAAGTTCTTTCACCTTCCAGTCTCCATCCTGCTGACCAGGTTGAGGGGAAAGTTCCAGGAGCTGCCCCTCTTCTGTTCACTGACAAAGACAAGGCCACTGTGGAGGGAGGTGGCTCACTGATGCCTAATAACAGTTTTCATGTCTTTGTTTTTGCAACGACCTTCTGTTTATGTCAGCAGGATATTGTTTTCCTATTCACAACCCAGAGTTACTTAGCATAAAATTGCAATGCCCAGGTCAGAAGGCCCTGGGTTACAGCAAACACAGTGTGACTGGATGTTCATGGCTGATGCTGGAGACCTCTGCTCCACTCTGCTCTGCACTGGCTGCTCTTCCAGGCAAGACCCATGAATCATCACCTGGGTGTCCCTAGAGCCTGACCAAGCTCTGGCCCCAAAGATGCTTACCAGAGTTTTGTTTGGATTGAATTAAGCAGTAGCACCTATCCAGAGAGTGTTCCTCAAAAATCCACCCATCACAGGTTTCCTGGTCAAAGTACATAATACAGACAGGGTCTCTGTGTCCCCTGTTCTCTCCCTGTAGAGAAGGGAAGTTGCTGGTGTGGCCATTGTCACCTTCACCCACCTCACTGCTGGGAACCAGGAGAGCTCTCTTTCTGTTCTATCCCATGTTCGTCCTCCCATCAAGGTGGCCACTCTGTGCCCTGGGGCTGGAAGGAAGCCCAAAATCATCTCAGGCAAGAACTCTCCAGTCCAGAGGACAGTCAGAGCTGCTGTGGGGAGAAGAAAACAGCAGATGATGAATACTTTCCAGACCCCACCTCTGTGAGCAGCTGTCATGGGGATTGGGGACATGTGCTCAGTTTTGGGGGCACAAGGATACTTGACCTGTGATGAACCACAGAGATTCAAAGGCCCAGCCTCCTCCTCATCTGCCAACTTTGGAAATCTCTGGCTGCCTTCAAAGGCCTCTTCAATCTTCAGAGAGGAGGAGTCTGGCCTCCATAGAAGGCCAGGCAGCCAGGTACTTGCTGAGAGTGGGGGCTGCTGTGGGAGCTGACAGATGCCACAATGAACCTGAGACCTCCTCTCTCACTCCCTGAAATTCATATCTAGACATGCAGAGCACAAAGACACATGCATCCAGACATCCCCACAGCAGGGTTTAGAGCAGTGAAAAATAAACTTTCAAACAGGAACAACTCAATGTTGACCCAGAAAGTGGTTAAATAGCATGGGTTCAAGGATTGGGCTCTGGGTTCAAATTTTGTGCACACAATATACACGTGGAAACATACATGCATGTGTGTGCAGAGCATGTAAACACACAACATGTGGGTAGATTTCCACCTCAAATTGTCTTCCTTGTCCTCTGTGTCCCCATCACACCCACAGTTCCTTTTATTATTCCAGCATTTTCTTTTGGTTTGTCATGAGTCAATATAAAGCTGTAAACCAAGCTCAGTATTCAGCTGATTTCAATCCTGGATCCTACAGTAGACATGTATTGATCCCAAGATGTATTGATCCCAAGAGAGAGGCTGGTGCTCAGTCACCAACTTGGTCCACATGCAATTCCAGGAGCACCCTTCTTCCTGTTCCTCACCTGGGTCCCCAAGGACCCCCAGCCCCTTCCTACTCCTCTGCAGCTGTTTGCTCATCTGACTGTTGCAGTGGCTTCCTCTGTGGATGAAACTCTGTGGTCTCCCTGCTTCTGCCCCAAGTCCTGATAATCTATCCTCCACCTGGAATCAGAGTGTCACATCCCTCCTCTTCTTGAAGTGCCTTCACCTGTGTCCTTAGGATAACACAGAAGTCTCCATATCCCATGAGGCCACATCAGAAGGCCCCCACAGACCTCTCCAAGCTCAAGGCCACTCAGCAATTCTCTGCTGAGAAATGAGACTCCAGGAATGGTGTGCAGGGGTGTCAATGCCCATCAGTTGCCCCCTGAGTTCATTCTAATGATGCCCTGCTCTTAGGTACCAAATCGTCAGTGCAAGTCCTAGAACAGATTGCTTCCTGGCTGCAAATTATTTTTGATAACTGCCTGAGAACATCCACATGCATGACTCTCCACACAACCTCTACTGTGAGCTTTAATACAAATCATCTACTCTGGGCAGCTCAGTTTTGGTTCATGATTTTAATAATGCATTCAAAAAGGCTCCAGGTTCACTAGGGATTGAATCATAAGAGCTAATTTCAGAGTCCCAGCTAGGAGATCTTTACATTTGCTGCCAGCAACAATATTCACAAACATCCAAACTCCACTGCCCTTTGACAGTGGACACAGGTCACTGCTAACCTAATGGATGATTGTCACTTCTTTCTACTTCCCAGTGGGGAGGTGTGGTCAAGTCCTGTGTCAGCAAATCCCATCACAAACATGGGATTTAAATTAGATTTAAATTGTAAACAAGCAAGATGATATTCCAAAGAAAAATAATTAAAGGTCTAGAGGGTCTAGGGAAAAAACTATCACATTCCACTAAAGAACTGATCCATGTTGGGGGGAAAGACATCTCCACGCCACAGGGCTCTGATCTCACTCTGTGCTTTGCTTTCTGTGATCATTTTTCTACTTCTTGGGGAATTGAGTCTGCAAATCTTGTCCAAAATTAGACTTTTGGTCTTATTTATTTTAAACAAAAAGTGATGTATTTGGAGGAGACCAAGGACCTTGCAACTGAGCTTCCTTATATTTGCTGTGACCTTGATGGAGTATGCCTGTCTCTGTTGTCCTTGGGAAAGTTCAGCCACCACCCAGAACCCCAGCTTGTGCACACAACAAGTTTTCCTGGATGCTGCCTGCATCCTCTCTCTTGGTGACTGTGATGTAGCTTGCGGTCTCCCCACTTTCTCCCAACCCTGCAGCATCCCAAATGCTCCTTAGGGCAGCTGGAAGGGTCTTTCTAAAGTGGGACCACTCAGCATGGACTGGAATAGCATGAGAGCAGCAGAGTTGAAGGGGTTCCAAATCAGAGGGGCCTCACTTCCAGGTCATGGACATTCAAGACACAAGTCTCAACTGGTGAGAGCACTTCATACCCCAATTCCCCAACTCACCACCCAACCCTCACCCCCCTCTCATGGCTTAAAGAATAAGAGCAAACTCCTGAGGCACTGTAACCTCGCCCTGGCCCACCTCTCCTGCTTCCCCTATCCAGCCCAACCACAGGACTCTTTCTATTGCTGGACTCACTTCTGCCCCAGGGCCTTTGCTCTGACTCTTTTTTGACTATGGGACTATAAGTTTTTCCTCAGAGATTGTATGATGGAGTCATTCTTCTCTGTAAAGTCTAAGCATAAATGCCACCTGCTCTGAGGCCTGTCCTGGGCACTACCTAAGCAGTAGGAACACCCAGGCACTCACTGGGTTTTGTCTCCTGCTTCACTTACTGCTACACTCAACTTATTACCTGGTACCAATACTGGAGTGCTTCCTACAGTTAGAGATAGGGTTTGTGTTGGTCACAGCATGGTCCCCAACACCTTGCATAGCACACAGCACATGGTAGCTGCCATTAACAACATTGTGGACTTTCTTAGATCTGCACCATCCCTGTGCCAGGGTCTTTCAACCTGGTTGCTATTGACATTTTGAATCAGATCTTTCAATGTTTTGGGTGGGGGAGGGGACTGGCACCTAGAGGGAGGGACAAGGGATACTATTAAGCATCCTGCAATGTATAGGACACCTCCACATGACTATGCACTTTGGCTGGAGATGGGAACCCTGGCTTTCTTGTCCAGAGAGGGAGCAGAGCAGTCAGACTCCCCAGGGCCTGACCCTGCCATGTTTCGCCTGTGCATGGGCAAGTGCTGACTATCCAGGGCTTGATGTGTGTCAGGCACTGTCCTAGGAGCTTCCTAGGCAGCAAATTCATTATTCATTGCAAAGGCCCAAGGAGGCCAGTGCCATTACTGACCCTGTCACATACAAGAGGGTTGTGAGGCACAGAAGGCTTAGGTGACTTTCCCAGGCCCAGGGGGGCAGCATCCTGGATAAAGTTGGAGGTTAGAGCTCTGCAACTCACTCAAAACAGTGGGGTGAGACATGAGTAGATGGGATTACATAGAACAGCAACTGAGAAACAGCACAGGGAGATGCACTGGAAAACACACAGATGTGTCAAAGCATAACTCTAGAGAAGTTCCAAGGAACTCACAGGAAGACCAAAAACCAACCAAACAAACAAAAATCCTAAAGGTAAAAGTTAAAAACAGAAGAAACAGGGTCCCCAAAATACCCCATGAAATGATAAACTTTAATCCTGGTAATCAATTACATTAAATGTTAATGGTCTAAATACACCAATAAAAACACAGAGATTGGCAGAGCATATTAAATTATATGTTATCCATCAGGAACTCACTTCCAAAGTAACTATGGAGGCAGAAAGAAACAGGTGTTCTTGAAATTACAGAAATGAAAGAATTTTGAGATGGGTAACAAAAAGGGTGTAAATAGAATAAACTCTTCCTCACTATTCAGTTTCTTAAGTGATATGAGACAGCTGAAGCACAAATAGTATATGATGCTCAATGTGTGCAAAGCAAGTTTAAGACAACTCCATTTCAGGAGTGGGCAGGGTAGTGGCCTCAGTGGAGGCCTCAGTGCTTTATCTCAGTGATGAAACACTGATGACAGCATGATGTGGCAGCCTGGGAATGCACACGGTGGCACCCAGGCAGTGCTGAGAAGAGTATGCAAGGTACTGCTCCAGAAAGTCAAAGTGGAATCACAAGAACCTAGAGGGGAAAAATAGAAAATAAATAATAGAACAGCTGCCCTAAACCCTAACATAGCAATACTTAGTCAAAATGTCAATAATCTAAATATAACATTTGAAATAGAGAGACAATGACAGAGCTGATTATAAACCACCAGCCTATTACATGCTGTATAGGAGAAGCTCACTCGAGCACAGTGAACTGGGGGATGGCAATAAAGGAGGGCACACTGTGTCATGTCATGAATTTAGTAACACAGCAGTGGCCAGATTAGTGCAGGATTAGTGGATTTTACAGCAAAGAAAATGACTGGGATCAGTGGAGGACATGATCCAGTAAGGAAAGCACATCTCCCCCATGATGACTGAGCTTCAAACCACAAGGAGAAAATATGACCCATTTGAACAGAGAAAGAGATACACCTATGATCAGAATTGGAGGCTCCAACACTAAAGATATTGGCATTGGACACTTCATATCACTAACTGACCTGTCAAGAAACCAGATCTAACAGGCAGGAGACAGTAAGGTCAAAGTGAAAATGAACGACCCATAATTGGCAGGATCTGATTGACATGCACAGGCTGCTTTGTGCAATGACCATAGACCACACATTTTTGCCAGGTTCACATGGAGTGTTTGCCAAGAGAGACCATCTCTGGGTTCACAAAGGAAACCTCAACAACTCAGAAGAATCAAAGTTGCAATGAGAATGAATGTTCTCTTTCCATGATGAAATGAACCAGGAGTAAACAACAGGACCACAGGAAAATCTTCAAATGTGAATATGAAGCAGAACGATTCTATATAATCCATGAGAAAAAGAGGAAGTCCCCAAGGACATTTTTAAAATACACAAACCAAATGGAAATGAACATATAACAAGAGGACCAAAGAAGATAAAGGGGGAAGAAATGCGCCACCATCACCAGGAGCAAACCAGGGGTGTTCCTGAGCATTCCACCACCACAGAAAGGAACAAAGCCCAACTAATACTTGGAGTACACCTTGGAAGAAGTGGGTACTTCTTTGAAAACCACAAACTACCACACTCAATTGAGATGAAAGAAAGTGAGTAACTCTACAAGCTCTGTAAAAATATCTCTGGGTCCAGATGGCTTCACTGGAGAACTTTATTCATCATAAAAAAGACATTAGCACCAATTTCATTCCATCTATTCCAGAACACAAAGATGGAGTCCTTCCCAGCTCATTTTATGAGAAGTGTCTCCTAGACATCAAAATCAGACAATAATAGCACATGAATAGAAAATTACAGACTAATATCTTTCAGGAACTTAGAAAAAATATCTTCAAATATTAGCAGATTGGATCCAACCAGGTGGAAAACAACTTATGCAACATGTGCAATTTATTCTAGGTATGCAAGGTAGCTAATATTAAAAAAAAGCAATCTGTGTAATACACCAATACCAACAGGTGCAAAAAAACCCAAAAATCTCACAAACAGCATCAACAAAACCCTACAGCTAATACCATCCTTAAGGGTGAAGGGCTGTATGTTTCCCCTGACAGCAAGAGCATGACACCAAGTCCTTCTTCAGTCCTTCCTTTTATGCAACACAGTACTGGAAGTTCTTGACAGTGTAATAAGACAAAAAAAATACAAGACATAAATATAGAAAAAAGAAAAGTCTCAGTTTTCAGATGACATGATTGCCTGCAGAGATAATCCCAAAAAACAAACAAACCAAAACAAAATGAAAAGTTCTTTGAACTAATTAGTGAATTCAAAAAGTTCATGTGATACAAGATCAATACATAAAATTCATTGCATTTCTACATGCTAACAATGAACAAATGGAAACAAAATTAAAGTGCAATACCACTTATAATTACTACAAAGAAAATGAAATACTCAGGTATAAGATTAGCAACATACAGACATGCTCTATATGCCAAAAACTAGAAAATCTTGATTGAAAAAAATAAAAGAATTGGAAAGACAGTGTCTATGGCTTGGAAATCTCAACATAGTGAAATTTCCAGTCTTTTCCTGGATAATCCTTGTTTAATGTAATGTCTATTAAATTCCCAGGAGGGTTTTTGTAGACAGAGACAAAGTATGGTCTTCCTACTCTTGCTGGAAGTTCCTGCTTGGCCCCCTTCCAAGGATGGTGGATGAACTCAGGTTGAGGTCCTGCCCTGGGTGGAGGAGTAAAAGACCTTGGGTCAGGTTCACCTTCTACTTCCAGGTGGAGGACTGGGAGAAACCTGATGAAAGTGAGCTTCTGCCATTTGCTGGGGGACAGAGGGTGCCAGGTGTGTTGGTGTCCCAGAGAAGGACCTCTGTGAGCTGCTGCTGGGTCCTGGGTGGGGACAGGTCAGCATTCCCTGTGAGCTCTGTGGGAGCCTCTGCTCATTGGCATACAAACACTGGCTGAGGAAGTCAGCACCCTCTCATGCAGAGGCCCATGGACCCTCAGCCAAGATGCACCACCCCTGAGCTGTCCCGTCCAGCACTAAATTTGAGGGGGCAGGCTGTCCTGAGTTTTCCTCCTCCACAATTGGACCAGCCAGGTTTATGGGGCCCCCCTTTCTGTCTTTAATGGATGAGTTTAATTAAGCTTCTCCTTGTATGTGGGGAGGTGGGGTCACAAAGAGGAACCCCTTCACTGCTAACTGCAGGAACAGTTCAGAGAGAGGACAAATCTGGGTTGTCCTCCAGGGAAAGCTAGGCTCAACTGCTTCCCCATCAGCCCCAGAGACTTGGTTTCAGAGCTGCCTGGGGAGCACTGTAGTAAAGGGGCAAGGGACAGATGTTAGGGTGAGGAGGATGGTGTCCCAGCAAGCACAGATGAGCAAATACCCAGATTCAAATGTAAGCTGAATGTAATTACTTAGTTAATTAAATATTGACTTTTAACTCAAAAAGTGATTAAAACAAGCTGCAGGAAAGGCTGTCCAGCAAGGGGTCTGGGCAACCCAGAACTTTCAAGAAGGGAGGAGAGGAGGAGGAGGGCTGTGGCAAAGAAGGCTGTGCTGCTGGCCCTACTGTGTGCAGGGAGCATGATCCTCAGTGTCCAGCAGGGAGGGACAAGCAGGCATGGGACTCTGTGCCAAGCCAGGTTTGGAGTTGTTCCCCACACTCAGTTTGCATCTCCCCAACTATGCTCAAGAGATGAGGAGCATCTGGTACTCAGGCTTGTCCTGTTCATCTCCCTTTCCTATGGCAGAAACTCAGTGCCTGAGATGACCTCTGGAAATGTTCATAGAAAATATATGTATGTCCCATGACTTGGGAGATTGAGGCAAGAGGATTCCAGGTTCCAGGCCAGTTTCAGCAATTTAACCAGTCCCTAAGCAACTTAGTTGGACTCTGTTTCAAAAAATAAAAAGGGCTGGGGACATGGCCCAGTGGTAAAGTGCCTCTGGGTTCTGTCCCTGATACCAAAAAGAAAGAAGAAAGGAAGGAAGAATGTAAAGAAAGAAGGAAGGAAGGAAGGAAAACAGAAAATGAGTGAATGATCTACCACACAAGCAATGGAAAGATGTGTGTGCACACAAGTGTGTGTTTGTGCATTTGTGTGTGGCTCCTTACATGACAGTGACCACATAACTCCTTGCTGCATTTCTGTGTCTCCAGTGGGAGGCTGAAATGTAACTGGGAATCTTTTGCTCCAGTGCTTCCTGGGGAGGATTGGTTTGGGTCACTGGGCTCAGGATGTCACAGTCAAGCCCTGGGCTCCACAGACCTGCCTTGAGGGAGATACATGGGAGTAGGACTGCTGCTGCAGCCTGGGCATCCCATGACTCTGGAAAGCAGTGCTGAAGTTTGGGGGTTATTCGGTTTGGCCAGATCATGGCTTTCAGGTGAAAAAGGCTCTGCAGTAACCCTGGGGACTATAATCCAACTTCTCAACTGCCAGTGTCCATTTCTAGCAGTGTACCGGTGTCCTAGGTAGATGGGAGGCATTGGCACAGTGGAGAAACAGCATAGAGAGACACCAAGTGTTCCGAGGCTGAATCTGAATCTTTATTGTTCACAGAATCTTTTTGTATGTGTTTTCTTTGGTATTGATTGCATCACTTCATGGTTAATACAATGAAAATGTTAAGTAAAAAATCTTCAAGAGTATAATTAATTATCTTATTCAAGAAACATGTTCTTACTGTATGATAGCTTAAATAAAAAACAAAAAACAAAACCCAGTTCCCAACAAGGTAGAGTGCACCATGCTCCATGTAGTTTTAATTTCCCTGAAAGAATTTTCATTAAGTTTCTATAGAAGTTACCCTTTCCAAGAACTCTAATGTTAGCTTTTAACAGTGGAAAGTTTTTGTTATTACTAGCAGAGAATAGAGGAATCAGCTTATAGTTAATATTTATTCTATTTTATGTACTCAATGGCAGACTAAAACTATTTTGATCTTTAAAGAACTAGACATAGGAAGAATACAAATTGTACTTATGTTTAACCTATTTATTTTTTATTAATTGGGAAAAATATTCTTAAACTTAATCATAAACCCTAAGAAGAATTAAGACCAAACACCACATCAAAGTTCAGAGGAATATATTCTCATATACATATATATAACTATTAGATCATTTGTATACTAAAAGAAATTACAGGCTCCTTACAAATTTGAGCAAATATTTATATTTCATCTTATTTATTATTTATGACTTCATCTAAGTATTAATATTAAACTTTATTGTATGTTATTTTGTGTCCCAGCACCATGAAATCTCCCCAGTATTCTCTATAATCTGAATCTAAGGATGTATTGATTATTAGTATTAAAAGCAACTACACATGGAGACATACAACACCTATGGCCCCCAAGAGGGAGGAAGATCTTTCAACAAAACCGTGTCAAATGTCAGATCCTCTACTCCAACAGAACCATGTCAAGTGTTGGAGTGGTAGGAAATAGATGTGGCACTCAGCCCCTGCATGGGGAGAGCAATGCCCAGGGTTTAATCCAGGAATCCCAGCAACATCTACAAAGGCATCAGAATTGTGGTTAATCCCACCCAAGCTTCATTCAGATGTAGATGTCCTGTTGTAGAACTGCAATTGAATTAGGGGAAAAAAACATATTTTTAAGTGTTTTGACAAATTATGATAATTAAAATAGAAGCTTAAACCACCATGAAGTCAGAAAGATAACTGCAGATCTGGCCTCCTCCCTGGGCCAGATCACTGACAGAGATGGATTCACTTTAGCAAAAATGGGGCTCATCTTAGCAGCCTGGCACCCACTCCCCCTAATTGCACATGATCATGGAGTCTGACTTACAGCAGGGTCTGCTGCCTCCATACCTGCACCAAGCAGGGCCAGCTTGGGAGGGGATTTCACACCAACTTTGTTGCTGTCATCCAGGAGCCACATGACTGCTGAGAACAGTGGTGGTCACCTGAATTTCCCACTGAGGAAGGCAGCAGGCTACCTCCTGTCAATCCCTGCTTGAGAACATAGAGGGAAGAGACAGTTCATCTGCTTTATTATACAGCAATCATTCTCTTTAGGAGAAGCAGACAGGGAAGGTTAAGCTCACAATCACACTGAGGACAGAAACAGCAAAGAGCACTCCTGCAATAATGGAGTACTCAAATGAGGGCCCAGGGGTACAGCTATGGATGGCAGACCATGTGGATCAAGGTGGATGACAGCATTCTCCAGGCAAAGGCAGGATCATTAGACCATAGTGCAGTCAATTCAGCATCCTCTGAGACTGTGTGCCTACTATAAAAATCCCTTCCAGAAAGTTCAGTTGGGGACTGATGAGCAATGATTGGATAAAAACAGAGTAGCCCAGGGCCACAGTTCTAATCAGCTCTGTTTCCACTGCTGGTGACTCTTATCTGGCCTCCTGGGACCTCAGTGTCCTCACTTAAGAGTGGGGATAGTATGAATGGTGGCCTTTTGCCAACCACAGAGGGTGGCTCTGCTGGACACTCATCTTCCCTGGGCTCCCTGTAATGCCTCACCTGTAGTGAACATTTAAGGGCATCCCCACATGTGCACAGCTCACTGAGATGTGGACATGGATGCAGATAGACACGAACTCCATTTTATAAAATTTCAAATGGAAGGAGAAGTGAGGATACTCAGGAAATGAAGAACCATTTAGCTGGGGTTTGAAATCACGAAGAACCAGGGACATGTGGCCACAGTCAGTGCCAAGCGTGATGGTGCTGCCTGAGTTGGGGAGCAAAGTACCTGGGACAACTTGACTCAGCACCCTGGGCAGCAACCATGGGCCCTGCAAGTTTATGCACAAGTCTTGCAGCATCCTGCTCATCAGTTCTGAGACCATGCAGGGCAGCCTTGGGTGCTGGTGTGGATCAGCCCCACATGGAGCTCAGGCAATAGGAGCGAAGGAAATGTGAGGCTCACTATTACTGTCAAAGGCCACTTCTGACTGCTGCCCATGAAGAGTGATGAGCCCTGGAACAGGTGGGCTTTGTGGTAGGCAGGCAGTGCAAAACCAGGGGACTAGTTCAGAGGGGCCCACATTTAACTTAATTATCTGCATTCTTCAAACTCCTGGTGAGTTCTCAGTGAGGCACCCCGTGTTTCCACCCATGCCATTCCCTGCTTGGGAGCTGCCTGGAAACCATCTTTCTCATTTTTGTTTCAGTTGCTCAAACCCATTCTCACACCTTTCAGACCCTGACAGCAGGAGTCACACAGGCTCCTGTGAGGTCCTCACTGACAGGTTGGTAGCAAAAATAGCTTTGCCTGCCCCTCCCCCTAGGCCATTATATCACAAATTGTATGGGAGTTATGAAGAGAGGCTGGGCAGGGCATCACAAACTGTAGGGAATGCCTGGTGCATAGGGGCTCAGGTGCTGTCTTCTCCTCACTTCCTGTTCCTCCTTCCTCAGTGTTTCTGGGATTTACCAAAAACAGCTGGGAGCCTGGTGATGATTAGAGTGTTCACAAACCCCAAATTTTCAAGCACAAAGCTCTTGGTGTTCTCAAGTCCCAGGTGCAGCCTCAGCCTGGCCTGCTCTAAGTCCCTCTCCCCTTCAGTTTCTATCCCTTGTCAGGGTGGGGATGGCAGTAGGGCTGGCACCCAGTCTGCTCTTCTCCTCATCAACCCCTAGCACTCTGTGTCTTATTTTCAGATGTGGTCTCTCTAAGATTCTCAGGGTGGCTTCAAACTTGATACTCCTGCTTCAGCCTCCTGAGTGGTCATCATCATAAGTGCAGCACCCTGTCAGTCCAGTCTCATAGCCCTTCTTGTTTAACAGGAGACCTTCCTTCACAAGGCTCTGGCATCAGGGATGGTGTAAGTCAGACCCAAACTGAAGCCAGCCAGGAAGCACAGTTGGTCAAAGGTCACAGAGAGTAATGCTTACTTGTGTGCTGAGGCTGAATTCAGGTTGGCCCCACTTTGACAGCTGATCACAGAGCCCTGAAGAGCTGCCACCACTAGTAGGGATCTAGGTGCTCATGTGGCTGCACCTCACCTTCAGCTCCCACCTCAGGGAGCTCCACACTGGGGATGCCTTGTCAGCCTTTTCACACAATACTCCCCACATTGGTCTTGGGCCTCAGAGTTGAGACAGGTGCAGCATATTCAGTGAGGGTCCTCTGATGTGGGATTCCTCAGGATCTCCCAATGGGGGGCCCCCTTGGAAGCAGGGGAACAATGCTGGTAGATCAGAAATGCTTTTCTGTCTGGGTTCTGCACCCTCATGTGTCCCTCTGTCTTAAAATACACCACCAAGTAGGCTCCTGACATCAGGTGCCCTAGCTGGAGGCTTCCAACCCAGCTCTGCCAGCTTGAAAGATTTCCTGTTGTCCTTGGGTACATTGACAGGGCTCTTTCCTCCCACCTCCCCCTACAGATGCTCACACAGGACCCTCTATGGAAAACTTTGTGTTAGGTCTACCAGAGAGGCAGTTGTGAGGAGGCCCCTCAGCACAGGCAGGTGCTCGGAGGTGGGGCAACATGTGTGTGGCCTGATTCCTTCCCTCCCAGAGCCAGCCCCATATTGGAATTTGGAGGCTACTGAAAGGAAACAATTGCATTCAACATGTTCAAGAAGGATGTATGTATTGGGAGGAACTGTGTGGCCTAATGCTTGGTGAACCCTCCTCCATGTTTAATATCCAATGCTAAGAAACATTGAGTGGGATTTTTTTCAGGGGGTAGAGCCCTCTGGGAGGCATCAGTGTTGTAATCAGCCAGGCCCAAGGAACACAGATTCTGCCATGTGCAGCACAACCAGAGGGGATTCTCAGGACCCATATAGGGGCCTTGTCCAGACACCTAGGCTGCCAGTGCCATGACCATGGACCATGGGACTGCAGAATTGAGCAGGAAGGTCAGGTGCCTATTCATCAGTCTTGCATCTCTGCAAGGAAATACCCAAGGCAGCTGACTCTATGGAGAAAAGCTGATTTCCCTCAGGTTTGGCATGTCTAATCCATGGAACCTGCTTTAGGCCAGTTGGGATGAGGGCCTTTTGACCTGTCCATGTGCACCACAACAGCAGGGTGTGTGGAGCAACATCCCATCTCCAGGTGGAGGAGGCAAGATCTACCCTCTGTGACAACTCTACCTGAGCACAACCCATTTTCCCAGAGCAACCCACTCTTTGGGTCACTGCACTGACACTGGGACTGCCAACTTGGTCCAGCTCTAAACATAGCCCATGTTTACATGGTGCAACACTATGGAACAAGTGTTAACTTACAGTGGACTCTGCTGGGCACCCCAACCACACCCAAACCACAGTGTACTGCCTCTGAGATCCCAGCAGCCACCAAGACCACTCACTCCTTCCTTCCCTTCCTTCTCTTTCTGGGATCCATCACCAGGAGCAGTGGGGGTTTGTCATTCTGATGGACAGATAACTTGCCAAAAGTGCAGTCATGAATGCACACCTCCTCTCTTCTGAACCCAGAGAATACAAATGCCTGCAGTTCTGTTTCCTTTAAGCAAATATTGCCCTGTTGTTCCACCTGGATCCTGGTTTAAGTCAGCTGGCTTTTAGGCTATTCTTTTATGTCTCCAGAGTCCTGAGGCTACCCACAACTCATTCAACTCATTCTGCAGCACATTCCCTCTAGACCTGATGGACAGTACTGCTGTTCTTGGCCTGTCCACCTGACTCCCAGGGACTGCTTCCTGATGAGCATCCTGGTCTTGAGACAGTAACAACTGCTTGGTTAAACAGGGATTCCACCTGCCCTAATCCCATTCTTTCCTCTCCCAATGGTGATCAAGGGCAGCCCTAGCAGGAGACCACACTTTGGAATTACTTGGGTGTCTGGCCCTTCTGCAAAAGCCAGGGTGTGGATACTGCCCCTGAGTGTGTACATCACAAACTGCTGCCTTCAACCCAGAGCCTGAATCAGTACTCTGGGCAGCAGCCTCTGCCCTCCAGCAGGGAAACCCCTTTGCATTGCCAGAATTGGGTGAGGTTTCTCAAGTGGACCTGCATCCACCAGGCCTGTACAAGGTCTGGGCTCCCTGCCTCTACCATCACAGGTCCTTGAGGCCCATCTGGGATAGAAGTCCTGCAAGCACCTGTGGGCTCAGCATCCTCTGTTAGCCAGCACTGCCACCAATTCAACTCCAGGAGGTTCTTCTCTGGAATTATTTTCATTTTATTTATTTAATTAGTTGACTCATGCTGAGAATTGAAGTCAGGGATTCTCATATCTAAGTAACATCCCTATTTTCATTTTATTTTGTGACAAAGTCTTCAAGTTTCAGAGGCTATTCTCAAATTTATAATGCTAATGCCTCAGCCTCCATGGACTCAAGGATTACAGGCAACTTGCCCAATGATGACTTTTTAAAGAATTCTCAGCCTGTTGTCCTGACTTAGATGTCAAAATTTGGTCAAACACAAAGTTCTCTTCAAATCATCTTATGTACCATTTCAAATTTTATTTAATAAACTGCATTAAAAATAAAGCCACTACTTGCCTTGGTGATGCCCCTCAGTCTGGAGGTTTCCTTCCTGAAGAGGTGGGGGCATGTGCAGGTAGTGGTCCTTGTTGGTGAACAACTTCCTTGGGGAAGCTGTCGTGAGTCCACCAGTCTTCACCACTATGCTGGACAAGAGGCCAGACACTGGCAGCAAGAGGTGCACAAAAGGCAACCTGTGGTGCCTCCACAGGAACCCAACACAGCAGGGCTGAACCTGACCCAAAATCTGCTGCTGTGGCTCATCCTCCTGGCCATGCCTCTCACACCAGCCCCAAGGGAGGCTGAGGCAGGAAGAGCCCAAGTTCAAGGAGCCTTACATTCTAGAAGATAAAATACTGTTACTGTTTGTGAATTTTGAGCAGTGTTTTTTAGAATACAAATAAATACTGGATAAAATTCTAATTAAAACAAGATTGGACATGACATTTACTTGTTTAATCTGAGTAATTAATATATGGGAGTTCAGTATATTACCTTCCAGACTTTTCCATATATTTAAAGATTTTTTTCTTGATAATTTAAAATTTGATTACAACTTTTACTTTTTTTGAGTATTTTAAAATTCAGGCTTTTCTAACTCTGATAATTTGCAACATATTCCTTTTCAGTTTTCCTTTTAAAATAGGAAATTGAAGTATAGAGCTTCCACAATCTTTTATTATTTTTTAAAGCAGAGTTGAGGGGGAATTGAACCCAGATCTCAACACCCTAGGCAAGTGCTCTGCACTGAGCTGCTCCTCAGAATGCTTTATTATGAGATAGGATATAACTACATTGCCTATACTGGACTCAAATGTGTGATGCTCCTCTTTCTCCTTGTGTGTGGCTGGGATCACAGAGGTGTGCTACCATGATTCTCCTGACCCATGATTCTCCCCACCTCCAAGGATGTGCTGTCTCTTTATACTTTTATGAATACACAACATTTTACCACCCATAAATGTTATGATGACCTTATAAAAACACATGTGTGGGAACTACCTGGATAAAGACAGAGGCCATGGGGAAGTGAAATATGAATGAGAAAAAGACATCTTTATATGCTTGCAGCAGAGTGGGAGGAGGATCAAAATAATTTTCAGTCAAGTAGGAATCTGCTCACACCAGTATATGGTGGTCTGTAAATACACAACACCCCAGTAGCTGGTAGTGAGAAGGCAGCACAGCACAGGTGAGCATTATCCCACCATAGATAAAATCTCAGTTCATCCATGGCTGAATGTGGTCTTGAATTGTGTCAGATTTGAATTGTGTCACATTCAATGCTCCATCTAATGGGCACTGTTGAATTTTAAACAGTGAAGGGGGATGTGAGAAAATTTTGCCCTGAGTAAGTCTTGTTATTTGGTTCTTGCATGTCTTCAAGGGGACCTGGATCCTGAACTGCCCTTTGGCCCACCCTGGGAATGTGCCCTTAGAGTGGTCTGATGATCATGGTTGTTGGTCTTGTCTTGTACACTTGACCAATGGGCCAGATCATTGAAGACTGTCAGGACTGCCATGCACACATATCAGCATTCTGGATGGGCATCTCGTTTCATCATTGGGGCCTAAATTTCAGTGACTGTGAATGTCCTGTAGCATGATGCTTCTATGTGACTGCCTCTCACCTCAGATCCATACATTTGGCCCATTTTCTCTGGGCACAGACATTTTATACATGTTCAGAGTTTACTGCTGGAGAGAAGCATGTACTTTGTGTCCCCAGATGGGGAAATGGTGAGCAGCCTGTGCCCAACTTCTCAGGATTCCTCCTGAGATGTACCTTTTCCTGATACTCTTGGTCTGTTTCCTTACCTTCCAGTAAAACCCATCCCTAAGCATTAAAACCAGCTATCCTTGAGAAGATGATGCAGGAAGCACCGGTTGAGAAGTGGGAAGGCAATGTCCTGAACCTTGCTACAGTGATGTGAATAGAGCTCAGCTAGTAACCCCAGAAATTTCCAGAAGAGACAATAATAATATTCAGGCAGAGAGGGAAAGGCATGTTTAGCTGGGGCCTGTCATGCACATCAGTGAGTCCAGTTATAGGAAATCATCTGAACCAGGGACAGAAGCAACAATGGACCAGGCTATGTTTTGCTCTGTGTCCAGGGAAAAGGAGCATGCCCTGTCACCAGCACCTGGGGATGGCAGGAAGAGTATGCCCCACAAAGGCTAGCTCCCAAGACCTGTGCAGGATATGGCCAGGAATGTGCTTGGGGCCACTGCACTCACCCATCCTGGATCTTCCCCTGACTGCCATGGTCAGTGTCAAGGGCATGGCCAGACCCCTCCTCTAAGTTCACATGAGCAGGCCCCATGAGCTCTTGCCTGGAACTCAGAGTCCAGTTGCAGCAAGGACTATACTATAACCATCACATCAGCCTCCATTTGGGAATACTTGATCCTTCCTTCTTCTCTTGGTGGTTACAGATGTGCACCATGATGGAGTTGTTTATTCACACTTGCACATGTACACAGTGAAGCCATGTTTTGTGACCAGCGTCACTCCCCAGAAATGCCCCCACTCCTTGTTCCCTCTCTCTACTGATATCCCTTGTATTTCATCACATCCCCCATCTTTCTTTTCCTGTTTACCCTCCAACTTTGGCATGTGGGAGAGAACATATACCTTAACCTTCTGAGTTTGACTTATTTCACATAACATAATGTTCTCCTGTTATAACTTTTTTCCTGTCAATGGCATGTCATCATTTTTTTCATGGGTGAATAAATCTGCATTGTGTCTATAGACCACATTTTCTCTGTTTTCAAGCATCAGTGAACAGATGCTTTGACTCATTCTGAGGTGTGGATAGTTTGAATTGTGCTGCTATAAACATGGTTATGTGTGTATTGTGATAGTGAGTTGAATTCAATTTTTAGGATAAATTCTGAAGTATTTATAGGTAGACCATATAGTTGATCCATTCCTAGTCTTTTGAGAAATCTTCCCAGTGAATGTGCTATTTTACATTTCCACCAATACTACAAACTATTTTTTTTGTAACTGTTATATTGTTTTCTCTTTTTGGTGGGGGTTACCAGCAAATTAACTCAGGGATACTTGACCTGTGGTTTCATTTCCAGTCTTATTTTGTAATTTATTTAAAAGACAGGGTCTCACCGACTTGCTTAGAGGCTCACTTTTACTTAGGCTGAACATGAACTCACCACCCACCTGCCTCAGCTTCACCAGCTGCTGAGATTACTGGCATGCACCCCTGAAGCCTGCTAACTGAATTCTTGATGATTTCCTCTATACCTGGAGAAAGAAGGACTTTCAGTGTAGTTTTGATTTGCATTTTCCTAATTAATAATGATGTGAAACTATTTTTCATGGATTTATGAGTTATCTATATTTCTTCTTTTGAAATGTGTTTAATTAAATTTCCCAATTATTTATGAATCATTCAGGGGCAGGGGTTGATGCTGTCTTTAAGTACTTTATACACTTTAAATATTACTCTTTTGTCAGAAGAGTAGCTAGCAAAGGTTTGCTCCCATCTACATTCTCTCTTCACAGTCTCATCTATTTCTTTAAAGTACAGAGGCTTTTTACTTTAAAACCATCTCATTTATTGACTCTTGGCATTATTTCCTGCATTTTATGGGTTCCACTGAGAAAGTAGTGTCCATGCCTCAAAGCAGGAGTATTGATGCTAAGTTTTCTTATAGAAATCACATGGTTTCTAGTCTAATTCCAAGGTATGGATCTATTTTTGATCTGATTCTGGGACAGGGTGAGAGATACAGGTCTATACTCATTTTTGTACTGTGGATAACCAGTTTCCCAGCACCACTGGTTATAAAGACTTCCTTTCCTCCAATGCCTGTTTTTGGAACCTGTGTCAAGGATCAGATGACTGTTGATTTCTGGGTTTGTCTTTGTATCTTCTATTCTGGGTTATTGCTGTGGGTTATTGTTAGTCCAGTACCATGTAGATTTATTGCTATGGACTGTAGTGTAATTCAAATCAAATGTGGTCCTGCCTTCAGCATTGCTTTATCAATGAATGCTTTGGCTCTTTGGGGTCCTTTATTTGTCCAAATGAAGTTTAGGACATTTTTTCTAGTTCTGTGGAGAATTCCATTGACATTTTGATGGGGATTGTCTTGAATCTGTATTTTTTTTGGGTAATATGGTCATTTTAACAATATCAATTATGCCTGTCCCTGAACATGTGAGGACTTTCCATCTTGTGTCTTTTTCAATTTTTTCCCTCAATGTTCTATAGTTTTAATTTAGAGATCTCTCACTTCCTGGGTGAGATTTATTACAATTCTTCCTTCCTCCAATCTTTCTTTCTTTCCATCTTTCTTCCTTTTCTTTTTTCTTTCTCCCTCTCTCTCTTTTGTTCTTTCTTTCTCTCTCTTTCTTTCTCCCTCTCTTTCTCTTTTTCTTTCTGTCATTCTCTCTCTTTCCTTTTCTTTCTCTCTCTGTCCCTTTCTCTCTCTCTCTCTCTTTCTTTGCTTCCACCTCTCTTTCTCTTTCTTTTTCTTCTTCTCTCTTCGGTTTTTTGAGTGTATTTGATTGTGACTATTTTATTAATTTCTTTCTCAGCACATTCATTGTTGATAGAAAATCTGTTTATTTTGGTATGTTGAATTTGGAAATGAATACTTTGCTATACTTCTTCAACTTCAGCTCTAGCAGTCTTTTGCAAGCAGTAATAATTTGATGTCTTCCTTGCCTATTTTTAACTTTTCCTTTTCTTCTCTTTCCTACTTGCTGTGAATAGAATTCCTAGCACTATATTTAAATGGAGATGTGAAAGTTAAAATCCTTATCTTGTTCTGGATTTGAAAGGAAATCTTTCAGTTTTTCCTCAATATTATGAGGTTGGCTATGGGTTTGTTGAATATAGCCTTCATGATGTTGAGGAAAGTTCTTTCTCTTCCTAGGTTTTCAGAGTTTTATCAAGAATGAATGCTGGACTTTGTTGAAGGTTTTCTCTGAATCTTTTGAGATGACTGTGATTTTTGTTCTTAATTCTGCTTATGTGATGATTTACATTTATTGGTATTTTATGTTAAACTTTCCTGGAAACCCTGGGATCCAACCAACCTGGTAATGGTGTGCAAGATTCTTAATGTTATTAAACATGCTTTATTAATACTTTATTAAGAATTTTTGTTTCTAACTTCAATAGGGATATTAATCAGTGGTTTTCTTTCCATGATGTTTTCTTATATGATTTGGGTTCATAGAATGAATTTTATGTATCCCATTCCTTTCTAGTTTATGAAATGGTTTGAGGAGCACTGCGATTGGTTTTTCAAAACTGGTAGAATTCTGCTGACATCCCTTCTGGTCCTCTGTTTTCCTTTGCTCAAAGGCTTCTTGCTACTTTTCTATTCAATTGTAAGTTGGTGATCTCTTTATGATTTCTTTATTCTCTTGACTCAATTCTGGCAGGTTGTATTTGTCTAGAAATGCTTCTATTTCCCCTAGGTTTTCCAATTTTTTTGGAGTATAATTTTTCAAAATAGTCCCCAATGATTCACTGGATTTCTGTGATGTCCATGAAGATTTCTCATTTT
The DNA here is from genome assembly GCF_902686445.1 of Sciurus carolinensis. Taxonomy (NCBI): domain Eukaryota; kingdom Metazoa; phylum Chordata; class Mammalia; order Rodentia; family Sciuridae; genus Sciurus; species Sciurus carolinensis. Next base: position 160,546 of record NW_025920295.1, on the reverse strand, counting down.
CTCTCTACTTTTATTACTTTGGGTCTTCTCTTTTTACTTTTTGTTGGATCAATCTTGTTTATGTTTTCAGAATATCAACACTTAGTTTCATCATTCTTTAAGTTTTTATTCTGATTTGATTGATTTTTGTTCTGATCTTAATTATTTATATTCTTCTCTTATTTTTGAATAGGTTTGCTTTCATTTTTCAAGGATCTTGAGATGCATGACTAACTTGTTTCTTTGAGATTTTTTTGCTTTCTTAGGTAGTCACTGGTGGCTCTAAGCTTTCCTCTTAGAAACACCACCACAGTGTCCCACAATTTCTGATATGTTGTTTCACTCTTTGAAATTCTGTATTACCATTTTTAAATTTCTACTTTGATTTCTTCTAACACATATTTATCATTCACATGGCATTTTTTTTCATTCTCCATGTATGTCCATGGTTCTTGTAGGGTTTGTTTATGTTGATTTCTAAATCCATGCCATTATGATTTGATGAGATGCAAGAAATTACATCAATAGTTTTGTATTTCCTAAGCATTTCCATGTGATCTAAAATATGCTGTATTTAGGAGAAGATTCAGAGCTTCTGAGAAGGAAGTTTATTCAACTGTTGTTGGAAAAATATTATTTTGATGTCTGTTAAATCCTGTTGATTAGTAATATTTTTAAGTTCCAAAGAATCTTTGCTGTATTAATTCTCAATGACCTAGCCATTGGGGAGAGAGTTGTGCTGAAATCACCCAGTGGTATTGTACTGGTGTGTCTCTGAAGAAGTGATTCATGCTGTGTCTCCTTTAGGTAATTTGTTGCACCTATGTGTGGGCCATAAATATTTCTCATCATTATATGTGTTTTTGTATCATTCCCTGTACTTTATAAAATGAACTTACTTGAGTCTTCTGTTTAATTTTGCTTTGAAATCTGCTTGTCAGATTAGAGAGTAGATATTCCTGCTTCTTTAGGGTTCATTTCACATGATATATCAATTTCTATCCTTTCATTTGTAGCCTGTAAATCTCATTGCTTGCAAAGTGCATCCCTTGAAAACAATATATAGTTAGGTCTTATTTTCTAGTGCATTCTGCCAGCATGTGTCTTTTAATTGGATAGTTGAAGACAATTTACCTTCCACATTAATGTAAATATGTTTATAAATTACTTCCATATTGATTTCTTTCTAATGTTTAATATGTTCCTGTTTCTCATTTGCTTAGCTACTCTGTGAATATGATTTGTTTGATTGTGAGAACTGGAGAAGATGCCAAAGCCACTAGGCCTGCTTGGCATAACTGTGATGGGCTGACAGATCTGACTTCATGAGAATATTATAGGTCAGACTCTAAGGGAAATGACTAAACAGACTCAATTTTGCTCTGAGCTTATGTAGGAAATAAGCTTCTCCTATGGGAACACCCTGCCTCTGTGCCCATCATCAGTTACTTGGTGTGACATGTTTAATAATATACAATGGCAACTCCTATGTAGTAAAAAATTGCTCTCTTTAGATTCCTAATGCTCCTAAACAATGTACCATGTGAACAGCACTTGTGTGGATGTTAGCAACCATTCTTTAGTTTGTACCTAGGTAAGGGTCATTTTGATCCACTTCCCCCTCTGTAGATGATCTCATGATGTTAATGTGTAATTTTGAATCATAGCAACAGACACTTATGATTAATGTAATTTTTGGTATAAGAATCCCTACAACCCTGTGGTCGGGGCTGTTCTCCCAATATCCCTTTTTTGGAGCATTGTGTGGGACAGTCAGGTGACCAGCTTATTAAAGACTCTCAAATTTGGACTTCTCAGTGGTGATGGGTCTGTTCTTAAGTTGTGCCCCATAACAGTAACCTGGTTCTGGATCCACCTGCACCTGTCAGCACACATGACCCTGGGACTTTCTGGACAGGCATTAAAGGGCAGGACAAATGTGCAGCAGAAAATATGCAGTTGAGAAGGTCAAGGCCCTCTGCCCCTGAAGCCAGGCCTTCTGCTCAAAAGCAGGATCAGTGCCAGATACTGTACCAGGCTACTCTATTCACCCTGGGACTAAACTCTCTGAAGAACTGTGTTCACAAACCCTGCCAAGTGTTGACCTCAGTTTCCTAGAGAGTCCTAGCTGATCCCAGACTAGATTATGACACTCCTGGCTTATTCTCCAAGCCCTGAGAGCTCCCTATGTACCCACAGGCTTACAATAAATGAGCCCCCAACATTCAGCATGACTTGCAAAACCCACTGTGCAGGGTCACAAGCTACAGGGACATTGTACCCGGTGAATGACTCACAAAGGGCCTTGTCTCACCCAGGGCAAAAGTAATTACCTATTTCAGGCTTTATCTGAGTCTGAGTATGGCTTCTGTCTCCCTGCTGGGTGTGGATTTGGTGGGGCTGTATCCCTTACTAGGTACAATGTGAAGTCATTTAGAGGGAATCTGCTGTCAACTTCTCAGGAAGCCCTGTCTCCTGGGAGATGGGCTCAGAGGCCACCTGTACACAAGTGAGCTCATCCTTCCCCACCACCAAGCTGGGCCTAGAGGCTGAAGTCTGGAACCAAAACATCAGCACCTGGCATTCATAGGCCTTGTGCCAGGGAAGGCTTTCTACTCCCAACACCCATGGGAACACTCAGCTCACATGATGCTTATACATCCAGTGACCCACTGGTTGGTCCTCATGACCAGAGAATACCATAGTTCTTGAGGAGAAGTGTAATGCATATTGGCCAAAGGCTGAACTAGACATTGATTTCTCTTTGGGCAGTGAAGGTTTGGAAATCCCTTTAACCCAAGAACTTTCCAATTCTGCAAACATAATAAAAACTCAAATGAGATTTTTAATTTATCACAAGTGTTATATGTAAGAAATGTCCTCATTGGGGTAGATTTGTCTATATAAACCAATGGGGTAAGACTTGTTGAAAACCCTTTGGTGTAGATGCATCAAAATATACTTATCAGGGTAGATTAGTCCATATCAACTCATTGAGATAGATTGTCCAATATTGACTCTTCTCATTAGATTCATCAATATTGACCCATCTGTGTAGATTCATCAAAATGGACTCAAGAGTCTCTTGATTTGATGATGTATGTTCATTGATACAGAATTTATGGAGTAGAGCCATCAGTATTGAATCACCTATGTAGATTCATTGGTGTAGATTCATCAGTTTTGATACATCACTGTAGACTCATAAAATCTGACTCAAAGTTTAGATTTGCCAATATTTATTCATCAGTGTAGATTCATCTATATTGACTCTTCAGGGTAGATTTGTCAATATTGACTCTTTGAGATAGATGCCTCAACATTGATCCATCAGGGTAGATTCATTGATATTGATTGGACTGGATAGATTTGTTGATATCAACTCATCAGTGTAGATATGTTGATATTGATATGTCAACATAGACTGGTGTAGATTTATAGACATTGACTCATCGATATCAATGCATCAACAATGATTCATTGATGTAGATTCGCTGATATCAAACTATCAATGTAGATTTGTCAATATTGACCCATTGGGGTAGATTCATCAATACTGACTTGATGATAAGATTTGTTGATATCAAATTGATTGTGTTGACCCATTAATATTGATTCCTCAGATAGTTTGTTGATATTGACTCATCAGTGTAAATTCATCAATAGCAATCACCCAGGATATATTTATAGATATCAAATCAATGGTAGATTCAATGATATCAACCCATCAGTATAGATTAGTTGATATTGACTTGAAGGCATGGATTCATCAATGTAGATGCTACAGTGTAGATCAGTTGATATAGATTCAATGGGGCATATTCATAAATATCAACTCAACAGAGTAGATTTGTCAATATCAACTTGTCAGTGTAGATTTGCTAATATCAAACAGGGGTAGATTCACACTGACATTATCATGTCAGTGTGTGTTTGTTGATATCAACTCAATGGGGTAGATTTGATGATATCTACTCATTGGTGTTGATTTGCTGATATCTGCTCATCATTGTAAATTAATCAATATCAATCCTTAGGGGTAGATTGGTCAATATTAATCAGTCATGGTGGATTTGTTGATGTTTATATATCAAGGCTGTTTTGTCAATTTAGATTTCTTGATATTGACCTGAAAATGTAGATTTTTTAAATATCAACTCTTCTGGGCTTTTGTCTCCATAGGAGTGCTCTCTATTGTGTAGTTAGGGCCCCTTAGCAATGAATAATGAAATCTATTTGATATGACTAGGTAGAACACAATTAGATGTAATGGGAGTATTCTATTCACTGAGCATAATAGGGGGAATACCTTTATTGTTTAGGAAGGCCACTCAACAATGCATCCAGAGTCTTCTCTGAGGTGTGTCAGGCCGACCCTCAGTGTGTACAGAGGGCATTTTAGTTAGTAGTAAGTTGTATCCAAGTTGTGTAGTAGGATGTGTTGTTTGTAGCATGGCAATTCTGAATTTTGAATTAGCATCTCACTGAAATTTACAGGGTGTACTCTCTGGGGTGTATAGGAAAGGTTTTCTGAATTGTATAAGTGTTGCTCAATAAAGGGTGGAAGCAGTGTCCCTATAGGGTATATGAATGGATGTTGGGGACTGTGCCATGCTCACATCAGCAGTGAGGAAGTTAATTAACATAAGCACACTCAGGTGATTTATCACTGGCTGTATTCAGTTAAGTCCACACTCACAACGCGTGCATATGTGTTCCCCAGCATGCCTGCTCAGCCCTGCTTGTTTTAACCCTTGCCATGATAGGGCAGCTGGCTCCTTGCCTGATCGCAACTGGCGTGGCCCTGACCTCTGCCTCCTGGAGGGAATATAAGCGGGCAGTGGGCAGGGGCGTGAGAGTAAGAGCAGCAGCTAGCAGAAAGAAGCAGAGTAGAAGTCACTAGCAGAAAGAAAGAAGAAAAGGCAGCAAGCAGATAGAATCAGCTTGCAGAGAGAAGCAGCAGGCAGCAGGGGAAGGCAGATCACAGAGCGGAGAATTGAGAACACACCTCTAGATCACAGATAGGTAGATCACAGTATGCAGGGCGCATCACTAAGAAGCACCTCAGATATACACACCCTTAGTTCACAGGATGCAGGACGCACCTTTAAGAAGAAGCAGCAGAACTAAGAAGAAATAGATCTCTGATAAGCGTAGAAGCCTCTCTTTCTCTAAAACTTTCTCTCTAAGCAAAGTTTCTCTTACTGATAAGCAAAGTTTCTCTTCCTCTAAGCAATTCTCTTCCTCTAAACAAAGTTTCTCTTCCTCTAAGCAAAGTCTCTCTTCCTGATAAGCAAAGTTCCTCTTCCTCTAAGCAAAGCCTATCTTTCTCTCAAAGTCTCTCTTCCTCTATAAATTAGTGAATATAGGAAAAATAGTTTATTTCCAGGCCCCTCTGATAAATTCCTGGCACAATTGTTGCCGTGGGCAGCGACAAATGGGAATTTGAGGTGTGTCGAAAAAACTCTTGGTATTAGTACGGAATCATTATTTAGACATGTAGGGAAGTGAGTTTGAGGTGTGAAGGAAAAATTCTCTGAGGTGTTAAGTGGGTTCTCATTTTTATGTGGGGTGGGCTCTCTGACATGTAGGGATGGACCTCTGAAGGGTGTAGGAGGCCTTTATGAGGTTTGTAGGAAGGCTTATTGATGAGAGTGTAAATGTTCACTCAAGTGAATAAAAGGGCTATTTGCAGTGAATAGGAAAGGTCTCTGTTGTGAGTCAAAAGTTTTCTCTGAGGTGTGCATTGCAGGCTCTCTGAGGTGAATAGAAAGGCTCTCTAAGGTGTTTAGAGAAGACATGCTAAGAAGTATAGTCACTAGGGCTTGTGAAGTACTAGTTTGCACTCAAATATGTAGTTATGTCTCCCTGAGGTGTCGAGGGAATGCTATAAGGTGGCGCTCTTTTCAAGGATAGTATCCCAATTTGATCAACATCAAATTCAATGAGTCACAAATATGGGACACAAATATAAACACATACAGAGAAAAACTTCTGAGGTTCTGGTGCTATCTAAATGGAAATCTGAGTGGAGGGCTAGACGCTACTCACTTCCAAAGGCCTGTCCTATTTCACGTGTGGTCTTCTTGGGGAATATCACCAGAGTTGTTAGTCCCAACATTGATACCTTGCTTCCAATCTTGGGAAAGGACCCTACTAGGGACTTTCCTGGGAAATAACCATGCAAACATGAGTAGATGAGTAGAAAACAAGAACTCATGACTCTGGACGTGCTGTCCCAACACAAGCAAGCAGAATGGGAGTTCATCTGGAATGTGGGTGCCTAGCTACTAAGGTTCCAAGTTCTGTGTGTTCTACTGCCAAGGAAGTGAGGTCACTTCCTTGGGGTCTCCATAGTCAAAGGTCGTTCTCACACAAGATGGTTCTTTTTTTTTTTTTTTTCTGTACTGGGGATCGAACCCAGGGCCTTGTGCTTGCAAGGCAACCACTCTACTGACTGAGCTATCTCCCCAGCCCTACAAGATGGTTCTAAAGGCCCACTGATATACAGGTTTCTCCCATCTTCCCTTGACATATACACAAGAGGACATGATTACACCAATAAGCTCTGGTTCTGGTTCCCAGACTGTTCCAGGTGTAGCCAACTGAACTGGTTTAGGTAGACGCTTTGAATCAGACCCATTTCCTTCTTCTGGTCTTGTGGGTTGTCCTGAATAAGTCATTATGCCTTAAAAGGCCTAAATAGTTTTGCTATTTATTCCCCTGGATTATTCTAGTATATGCTTTTGAAGTTGTCTTCAGGTGTATAAGGCCATTCATATACATACATCTTGGGAACACTAATGTTTGAGTCATATGTCTGTAATGCACCAGCATACAGAAAACACAACACAGAAAGGAGAGAGACAATGGATAACATACAACTCTAACATTATGTGAGTCCAACAGTGAAAGAGGGGAAATAAACTTCTACCTTGTCCATGTTTCCACTCTGCCCCACTGGAAGTTTGTCATGATGAATTTTCAGAGATAGACTTCCTGCACCATAGACCTTCCAATGATTCATGTGCAATGTAGAATTTTTAAAATATTTTTTCTCATTGTATGATGTGGATACACTACAAGGATCACTGCCACCAGAGAATTCTAATGTCCAAAACCTATAGCTTCCCCATTTAGTTGAATCCACATCAATATGTGGATTCAAAGAAAAATAAATCAGCAAGATTCATGGTATTTCATTTCCAAGATGTTGTCATTAGAAATCTCACTTCTTTGTCTCCATAGTCTGATAGCAGTGGCACTGGTATAATTCCAGAAGTTTTTTTTGGAAAAGTTTGTGTGGCAGCAGGCAAAGTTCTAGGGACCCCATTAAATAGCAAGGAACTGGAATTACTTTTTCCATTTCTAAATGACTCACATAGATGAAAATATTTTGTTTATAAAATTCATGAATTCAATTTTTATCAAGAAGAAATGATGGTGTGAAATTGCCAAACCATTGTTTAATACCATGGTTTTAACCATGTCAGTAAAATTCTCTTTCTCTACTTCTTTAGGGAACATCTGTGTTGCTTCTTTCAATATCATAGCAGGTCACTTTTTTGTGTCTGTTGTTCAAGACAGTTTCTGTCTATTCTTCTAACTAAAATTTGGAAAGAAGACCCCAGTAGAAGAACAAAGAACCATCTCAGCAGGCAATATTTATTCAATAGCTAAGGTTACTGGAGCAGAGAGAAGGACTGACAATTCAGTTTTGAAAACTGGAAAGGAACTAGGTAACCACTCACTTCAGGGAATATTCATTAATCTAATGCAAGTTCACTGAGTGCCCTGTGCCCACTTTTGAATGAACACAAGAAGCTGATCTCCTTGTCTTCTATTAAGAAGCATCAAAAATTAGTAAAGCATCTCAAAGGCTTAGAACTATCTTGCTTGTGCACACAGAACAAATTGACTTCTCATTACCTTTCTGCAAAGGTGAGAGTCTGATGATAGATCACTGACTTGCAAAGACTTGAATATCAATACTCATATGTGCAATCCCCCCTGTGGGAGGGCTCCCAGGATAGGGCATTTCTGAATGCTTCTGTGTTCCTTGAAATTTACTGGGGAACAACAAATGGAAATGATCACCACAATGAAGATCTGCAACTCTGAATGGTGCTGAGTTTGGTAAGCCTGAGACATCAGTGAATTTGAAAAAAGGAGATAGGTCCTGTTTTTTGAGCTGATAAAAATATAAGTCATGGAAAATACACACCTCTTATCTCCTGCTCCTTTAGGTATTCATCTTATGACATTATAGCATTATGTGATAACATTTCTTATCCACTAAGCTTCTTCAGGAAGGACAAAGCACCCTATATGAGCTTTGGCAGGTCTGATAGGACCATAAAGTGAGTAGAACTTTAGTCAGTTTCCAAGTCACTGTAAAATGCCTTTAAGCTAACAATGTCAGCTAGCGATAATTTCTGTTCATTTGCCACTCTTGGAAAATGCCTAAACATTGATTTGCTGGGATCTTTGCTTAATTCTCCAAAACACGAGAAAAAAGAAATCACAGAAAAGGGGTGATAAATCCTGGGTTTCAGAGGGGTTTGATTCCACTGGAAACAGATTCACTGTCTTAACAAAGAAGTCCCACGAACAAGTATATCAATAAAGCTTACCTGAGTGTTAGTCCCTTGCCTCTAATGCATCTTTCCAGCAATATCTTCAACATGGTTGTGTACCCAATTGTTCCAGTCCTGACTTTCACACTGTGATGCACAGCATCACCACATCCAAACACTGAGCCACCAAGTTCTGAAGGCTGAACTATTTCCTTTCTAAGAAGAGCATCCAAGACAAAGGTGTATTGTGCCAAAGTCTCAATAGAAAAATCACTAGAACATGCATTCTTTTAAAATCATGATTTTTCTGACAGCTAGACCAATGTAGACAAAACAAAAATTTTAAAGTGATATTTTATGACCACAGCTTCTGTACTGAAATCCAAATTAGGAAAATCCAGTGATTAAAGACACAGTGTGAAGCCCAGAACAATTAATGTCAGTGTGAAATTGAGGCATCCTGGAAACATAGCCCGCAGGCTTTGCCTTCTGGTCTTTGTAAGCAAGGAGCAGCAAGGCAGTGCAGGCTACATATGTCCCTCCTCATGTCTCATTTGTGCAGCTGTGTACTCAGGGTACAGTGATCCTGACAATGAGACTGAAAATTAGGGGCCACCTGGTTTTTCTCAGGTGCAAGATTGCAAATCAGATCTGAAGGTCAAATCCCAGGTGGCATGGAATGCTGTGTATGACTCAGGGATGTTTCATTGCAGCTGCATTATTGGTGACATGTTTCTCCCAGAGAAGTGGGACAAAGATGACGTGTTTTATGTGACTTGATCAGCTGCCTTCTGAACACATTCAGTTTTGGGCATGGATTGTTTGTAATGGAGCCTGTTGAAAACCTGTATCCTGGTTCCAGTTAGTGCTATGTCTTATGTCTCTGCTTGCTGCCAGTGAAGGTCACAAAGAGCAGCCCTAGTCATGAGAATTCTAATAGTATGGATTCTATAATGGAACTACAGTTCACAGGACAACTATTATATCACTTTTGGATGATTTAGTATTGGCATTACTATTAATAACTAAGGACAGATATTGCATTATCTTGAGGTGTTTTATGATATTATTTTTGCATAATAGACCACATAACAGCTGTTATATTTGTGATGGATATTATTGCACACCTCTTCTATCAATATCCAAGGTCTATAGAAGCTATTATGTTAATATTAAATGCTATATTATGGATAATGTAGTAGTATTGAAACCTCAGAGTCATTATTATATTAGTTGTATGTACTTCCTATAGTATGACTATTACATCAATTTTAAAAGGCAGCTATCATATCAGTTTGATATGTCATAGTAAGCATATCATATTAGTATTAAAAGCCACAAATAAACCTTTAGGTCATTTTCAGAAGCTCAAGTATGCATATCATCTTAGGACTAAAATCAACATAATAGGTAACACAATAATTTTAATGATAACTCATAAAAATTATTTAATGCCAAAAATGCAGATAATTTATTAGCATAAGGTTGTATAATATAAATATGATAATGTTAAATGCTACAGAATACCTGTTTACTTTTAGATGTTATATCAAGGATACTAAATGAATATTAAAATACATAAGTAAGTTATTATATTGGTTTCAGGGTTTATGGAAAAGATGGCATATTGAAATATTAAAGGCTACAGGATATATATTTCATTGGGGTTTTAGGCAATAATATGGAGGCCATATTAGTATTGCAAGGTAGAGGGAAGCTAGTATATTCATTTTAGATTCTAGACTATGAATAACACATTAGATTTAGAGGCCACAGCACAGCTTCTTATATTCATATTTGATATTGTTTGGATATTATATTAGTATTTGAGTACTCTGAATGACTGTGATATCCATTTCTGATGTTGTAATATCAGACAAATTATATTAATATTAAAGAACAGAACAGCTCTTGTATAGTTTTCCATGTTATTTTATGCATATACTGTTAAAAAAATGGACATGGAATGGCCATAATAGGAATATTGTATTATTATTGAAGTCTACAGGGGAACTATTATATGCATTTTAGATGGTCAATATAGATATTATCATCATCTTTAGGGTCCCACAGAATCTACTATATTAATTTTTTTAAAGAATAGTAAGAACATTTCTTTAGCATTAAAACCACATGGCAGCTATTAGTTTTAGATGTTACAATAAATTTATCACCATCTTATTGGGGGTACCAAGCCAGGCAGCTATTCTCTTAGTTTAGATTTTATAGAATGGAAATCATGTTAGTATTAACATCCAGAGGATAGTGACTACAGCAGTTTTAATGCTATAGTATGAATATAATATCAGTATAGAAAGAACAGGGGAGAGTTTAAAAAATAACAAAATTCTTTTAAAATTTTATTTTATTTATTTATGTGTTGCTCAGGATTGAACCCAGTGCCTCACTTGTGCTAGGAAAGTGCTCTAACAGTAAGCCACAAACCCAGAACCAAAGGACAGTTTTTATATGAGTTTAAGAGGACACAAATTCCATATTACATAATTTGAAAGGACTCTGGGAAACTATTAATTTTGGATGTAAAATGATTGATAATATTAAAGCCAAAGGATAACTACTGTATTAGTAATAAATTCTAATGTATTAATATTATGTTAATACTAAAGGACACAATGCATACTAAGGATATTATGTGAGTGTCAGCAGTCACATTAAATATTAGTATTTTCAGTCACAGTGAGTGTATTATGTGAATGTCATAGTCCACAGTGAGGATACTATGTTAATGTGAGAGGTCAAGTGTAAATCTTATGATTGTGTCAGAGATCAGAGTGAGGGTATTTATGTGAGTTTCTTGTGTCAGAGTTATGATATTATGTGCATGTAAGTGGTCAAATGAGGTAGGTATTAGATTTTGCTTTGGTGAATATTCATGTGTGGAAAAGTATGATACTCACAATGATCTCAGTCACATAAAATGTGCTGTTGTGTATGTATACTCATGACCTGTAAGGCATGCCCAAGTAAGCTGATTGCAAATTAATAACTTTGTTTTTTGCTTTCATTTTTATTTTTTCTGTAATTTACATTTTAACCTTTAAAAAATAAATGGTATTTTTAAAAAGTGGTCAAGTGAGGATTGTATGTGAATGTGAGAATTCACAGGGGAAATACTTTTTGAGCATTTTAGGTTGCAGTGAAGTTTTTATTTGAGTGTTAGAGGTCAAGGGAGAATATTATGCAAAGGGACCAGAATGAGGATAAGTAAGTGTCATAGACCTCATAAGGATATTCTGTGTCAGTGGCTATAATGAGGTAATAACCAGGGTGTCAGAGGCATCATGAAGGTATTATATGAATTTTGGTAGGCAGATTAAAGTTATAATGTGAATGTGAGCTGCCAGAGTGATGATATTATATGTCTGAAGGCAGCATGATGGTACTATCTGGATTTCAGTGACTACAGTGAGGACAGTTTGTCAAGGTTAGTGGTCAGAGTGAGAATACTATGTGAGAACATGAGGCCATAGTAAGAATATTATAAAAATATCAGAGACCAGATAAGGAATTTATTTAAGTTTCAGATGTTATAGTGAGGGTGTAATGTCAGCTCAAGAGGCCACATGAAGGATATTTTATATGTTTTAGAGACCAGAGGATAAGTATTACTTAAGAGTTAGAGGTTACAGTATGGACATTATGTGCATGTAATTATTCATAGTGAGGATATTATGTGAATGTCAGGTCGAAAGTGAGGCTATTATGTGACTGTGAGACTTCACATGTTATTATGTGAGTTTCAGAGGTCACAGTGACAATATTATGTGAAAGTCATAGGTCACATTGAGGTTTATATGTGAGTGTCAGAGGGCCACAATTGGGGTTTAATGTATCAAGGTAACAGTGAAGGAATTTTTTGAGTCAGACCAAGAGAAGATATTATGTGATTATCATGGCAACAGTGAGTATATTATATGGGTGTCAGAGGACACACAATATTATGTGAGAGTCAAAAACCATAGTGAGGATATTGTGTGTCAGAAGGCACAGTGAGGATTTTATATAAATATCTGAGGACACACTGATGATATTATATCTGTCAGAGGCCAGACTGTGTTCACTGAATATCAGAGGCCTCAGGGAATATACTCAATGAGTGACAGTGGTCACAGTGGTCACATTGAGAATGTTATGTGTCAGTGGTAAGAATGATGATATTATTTGAGTGTCAGAGGCTACAGTGAGGGAATTATGTGAGTCTTATAGACCACAGTAGTTTATTATATTAATATCAGAGGCCTCATTGAGGATATTATGTAAATGGCAGAGACCACTGTAATGATATTTTGTAAACTTCAGAGGCCAGAGTGAGGATACTAAGTGTATGTCAGAGGTTTAATTGTGTATATTATGTAAGTGTCAGAGGCCAAAGTGATGGTATTATATGAGTGTCAGAAACAAATGATATTATGTGAGTGGCGACAGTCCCAGAAATGATATTGTATGAGTGTCAAAGGCTAAAGTTCAGATATAATGTCAATCACAGGGACAACACTGTGGAAATTATGTGGGTGTCAGTGACCACAGTGAGGATATTTAGTCACATCAGGGGCCAGCTTGAGGATATTATGAGTGTCATAAGTCACAGTGACAGTCTTGGACCACAGTGAGTGTATTATGTGAGCATCATAGGTGACAATTATATTATGTGAGTGCATAAGGCCACATTGAAGGTATCTGGTGAGTATTAGAGGCCACATTGTGGGTATAATGTGAGTGTCAAGGTAATAGTGATGGCATTTTTTAAGTGTCAGATGCTAAGTGAGGATATTATGTGAATATCAGGGGCAATAGTGAGTATATTAAGTAAGTGACAGAGGTCACAATTAGAATAATATGTGAGTGTCAGAGGCCAATTGAATATATTATATGAATATCAGAGACCAAATGTGGAAATTATATGAGTGTCAGAAGCTACATTGCAAGCATGATGTTAGTGTCTCAGGTCACAAAAATGTACTGTGTGCATGACAAGTCACATTGAATGTAATATGTGAGTATAGGATGCCAATCTGTGGGTATTATGTGAGTATCACAGGCTAGAATAAGGATACTATGTCAGTATCAGCGACCAAAATGATGAGATTTTGAGTGCAAGAATTCACAGAGAGGATATATCAGTTTCAGACATCACAATGAGGTTATTATATAATGTCAAAGGTCAAAGTGAAGATATTTTATGTGTGTCAGAGGACCAGAGATAATATTTATGTGACTTTCAGAGGACAGAGTGTGATATTATGTGAGTGACAGAGACCACGGTGGTAGTAGTCTGTGTCTGAGGTCAAAATGTGTGTATTATGTGATTGTCAGAGTCCTGAACTGGGGACTGATGTGAGTGTCAGAGGGTACAGTGAGGGTATTATGGGAGTTCCAGAGGTCACAGTATTGTTATTATGTATCAGAGGTAACAATGATAATACTATTTCATTATATCCAATTATGGATATAATGTTTGTGTCAGAGGTCAATTTGAGTGCATAATATGAGTGTCTAAGATCACAGAGAGGTTATTATTTGACCATCAGTGTTCAAAGTGAGAATATTACATTAGTGTCAGAGGTCCATTGAGGATAGTTTATAAATTTCATAATCCATATTGAGGGTATTATATAAGTAACAGAGGTCCCAGGGAGGTTATACTGTGATTATAAGAGGTCACAGTAAGGACATTGTGTGAGTGTCAGAGATCATGTGGGAATATTATGTGACTTTCAGACTCACAGTGAGGATATCATGTGAGTGTCATCCATCAAGTGAGGAAATTAGGTGAGTATAAGAGGCACCAGTGAAGATAAATGAAAGTGTCAAAAGTCACTTCAGAAAATAATGTGAGTGTCAAAGATCACAGTGAGGACATAATATCAGTATTAGTGGCCACAGATATATTATGCAAGTCTCTAAAAAAGAACAATGAGAATATTACTTGAGTGACACAGGGCTCAGAAGGGGAATTAAGTGATACTGTTCTTTCAAGTGTCTTCTATTTGACTGAGAAATTTTACTTCTATTCCTAATGTGTTCATTTATTTTTTATCATGAATAGATGCTGGAACTTAACAAGCACTTTTTCTGTCTCTGTTTACATGTTTATTTACTCTTAATTCTATCAATATGGTGTCTTTGTCATCTTGGGTTGCAATAACAAATGCCTTAGATCAGGTGTCTTAGGAAACAGGAATTTATTTTTTCATAGTTCTTGAGGATAAAAGACAAAGTTCAAAGCACCACCTTTTTTATTGTCTGGATGAGGTCTCCCTTTTGAGTTTCATACTGACACTCTTTCATTATGTCTCACTTGATCTTTCCTTGGCATAGACATTCAAACAAAGAATTCTAGAACACTCCTACACAAAAAAAATGTATAAAATTTCTGACAAGTTAATCATTCTACATTTTTTGTGCAGAATAATATTTTCTATATGGATATCCATATTTTGAAAATTATTACTAGACCTGCCATGTACCAGACAAGTAAGTTGATAATGATTTTAGAAACAAATATGAAAGCAACCTAATATATTTTATGAATTTGAATTAGAAAATTTTTCATAAATGAATTGCATAAAATATTAAAGAAAAACAGCATGTGGGATTTTTTAAAACCAGAACTACTCATAGAAACAAGATGGCAGACTAGAGGGTGATTGCATCTACTGTCACTCCAGAACTCAGGATTTAAGAAGGGGAGGTATTGAGAGACTCAGACTAACTCAGAGATGTTGTGTGAGTCACTCCCACTGGGTGAAGCTCAGCCTGGGCAGCAGGCTGGGACAGTGGGCAGTTTCTTGGATCAGGCAGGGTGGCCTGAGGCTTTTCTGAGCAGCCTGGCTCCATCCTGTGGCAGGCCCATTCCACAGCCAGCTTCTTGGAGCAGAACCACCAAAGGAGAGGCTTTTCATGCACACACAGCCGAAGCGGTGGGCCGCATTCCCATTCATAGGTAGATTCTCAGACCAGGGAAGGAGAGCCAGAGGCTTTCCCCAGCAGCCTGGATCCATCTGGTAGCAGGTATGGTCCACAACAGGCTTCTCAGAAGAGGCCTGCCTACTGAGAGGCTTTCTGAGCACACCCATCCCTCATTCCCACAACCAGTAGTGGCCTAGGGACAGTTTTCTTTGGAAGAAATACATTATTAAGTTCCTCCAAGACTTCAGGCTACTGAAGGTTAGGAGATGATATACTGGAAATCTACAGGGACACTATTCGCCAATAGAGGAAATCTGCAATATCTCAGAGTCCCACTGACATCTGACCAATATGAGAAAACAAGGGAAGAAAATGTCCCAAAAACACCTAGATGCTATATCAATAAAAGAGAGTTCAGAATGTACATAATTAAAGCAATCAGAGAAGCAAATGATTAGGTGAAAGCTCAAAAGCAGACATTGAAGGATGAGATGAAAGAGCAAATGCAGGCATTAAATGATCACACCAATCAACAGTTAAAAGAGCAAATATGGTAAGCAAAAGATCATTTCAATAAACAGTTAGATATACTGAAAAAAAAACAAACAGAAATTCTTGAAATGAAGGAAAAAATGAACCAAATTAAAAACTCCATAGAAAGCGTAACCAATAGGATAGAACACCTGGAAGACAGAACCACAGACATTAAAGACAAAATAATTATTTTTGAAAACAAAGTTGACCAAACAGAGAAGATGGTAAGAAGTCATGAACAGAATCTACAAGAATTATGGGATATCATGAAAAGGCCAAATTTAAGAATTATCTGGATTGAGGGACACATAGAGAAATAGACCAAAGGAATGAATAACCTATTCAATAAAATAATATCAGAAAATTTCTCAAATCTGAAGAATGAAATGAAAATTAAGTACAAGAGACTTATAGAACTCCAAATACACAAAATTATAACCGATCCACACCAAGGCACATTATAATGAAAATACCTAACATACAAAATGAAGACAGAATTTTAAAGGCTGTGAGAGAAAAGAATCAAATTACATTCAGGGGAAAACCAATAAGGATGTCAGCAGATTTTTCAATCCAGACCCTAAAAGCTAGAAGGGCCTGGAACAATACATATCAAGCCCTGAAAGAAAATGTTTGCCAACCAAGAATCTTATACCCAGCAAAACTTACCTTCAGATTTGATAATGAAATAAAATCCTCCCATGATAAACAAAAACTAAAAGAATTTACAAAAAGAAAGCTGGCATTATAGAACATTCTCAGGAAAAATATTCCATGAGAAAGAGATGAAAAACAATGATTCAAATCAGCAAAGGGAAGAACTAGCCTAAAGGAATAGCCAAATAAAGGAGAAACCAAGTCATGTCAAAAAACAAAAATCAGCGAAATGACTGGAAATACAAATAATATCTCAATAATAACCCTGAATGTTAATGGCCTGAACTCATCAATCAAAAGACATAGGCTGACAGATTGGATTAAAAAGAAAAATCCAACAATATGCTGCCTGCAAGAGACTCATCTCATAGAAAGAGATACTCACAGACTAAAGGTGAAAGGATGGGAAAAACATACCATGCACGTGGACACAGCAAAAAAGCTGGAATATCTATCCTCATTTCAGATAATGTGGACTCCAAGTCAGAAGGGATAAAGAATGATATTTCATACGGTTTAAGGGAAGCATAAATCATATATATCTATGCCCCAAACATTGGTTCATTCATGTACATCAAACAAATCCTTCTCATATCCAGAAATCAAATAGACCACAACACAATAACACTAGGTGACTTCTACATGCCTCTCTCACCACTGGACAGATCTTCCAAACAAAAACTGAATAAAGAAACCATAGATCTCAATAACACAATCAACAACTTAGAATTAATGGATATATATATATGTAGAATATATCATCCATCAAAGAGTGAAAATACCTTCTTCTCAGCAGCACATGGATCCTTCTCTAAAATAGACGATATTTTATGCCATAAAGCTAATGTGAGCAAATACAAGAAGATAGAGATACTACCTTGCATTCTATCAGATCATAATGGATTAAAATTAGATATAACTGACAGACTAAAAAACAGAATCTACTCCAACACCTGGACATTAAATAATATGCAATTATATGATGAATGGGAAACAGAAGACATCAGGAAGGAATTAAAAAAATTCTTACATGTAAACGAGAACAAAGACATATCACATCAAAATCTCTGAGACACTATGAAAGAAGTACTTAGAGGAAGATTTATTTTATGAAGAGTATTTAATAAAAGAAGAAAAAAATCAACAAATAAATGACTTAATACTACAGCTTAAAGCCCTAGAAAAAAGAAGAACATATCAACACCAAAAGTAGTAGAATACAGGAAATAGCTAAAATCAGAGCTGAAATCAATAAAATTGAAACAAAAGAAATAATAGAAAAAATTAACAAAATAAATAGTTGGTTCTTTGAACAGATAAAAATGATGGATAAACCCTTAGGCACACTAAGAAAGAGAAAGAGAGAGAAAACACAAATTACTAAAATTTGGAATGAACAAGGAAATATCACTACAGACATGTGTGAAATACAAAATGTAATTAGAAGCTCTTTTGAAAATCTATACTCCAACAAATCAGAAAATCTCGAAGGCATCAACAGGTTTTTAGAGACATATGAGTTACCTAAACTGAATGAGGAGGACATACAGAACTTAAATAGAACAATTTCAATTAATGAAATAGAATAGTCATCAAAAACCTACCAACAAACAGAAGCTCGGGACCAGATGGGTTCTCAGCCAAGTTACACAAAACTTTTAAAGAAGAAGTCATTTCAATCCTCCCCAAAGTACTCCTTGAAATAGAAGAGGAGGGAACCCTCCCAAACTCATTCTATGAAGCCAATATCACCCTGATACCTAAACCAGACAGAGACACATCAAGGAAAGAAAATTTAAGACCAATATTCTTAATGAATATTCACGCAAAATTCTCAATAAAATTTTAGCAAATCACATGCAAAAATATATTAAAAAGATAGTGCAACATGATCAAGTGGGTTTTGTCCCAGAGAAGCAAGTTTGGTTCAACATTTGGAAATAAATAAAAGTAATTCATCATATCAAAAGACTTAAATTCAAGAATCACACGATTAGTTTGATAGATGCAGAAAAAACATTTGATAAAATACAGCATTCCTTTATGCTCTAAACCCTTGAAAAAATAGGGATAGTGGGAACCTTCCTTTACTTTGTAAAGGCCATCTATGTTAAGTCCATGGCCAATATAATTCTAAAAAGTGAAAAACTGAAAGCATTCCCCCTAAAACCTGGAACAAGGCAGGGATGCCCTCTTACACCACTTCTATTCAACATTGTCCTTGAAAATCTAGCCAGAGCAATTAGACACACCAAAGAAATTAAAGGGATAAAAATAGGAAAAGAAGAAATCAAACTACCCTATTTGCTGATGACATGATTATATATTTAGAGGAACTGGGAAATTCCACCAGAAAACTTTTAGAACTCATAAGTAAATTCAGTAAAGTAGCAGAATATAAGATCAATGCTCATAAATCCAATGTATTTTTATACATAAGTGATGAATCTTCAGAAAGAGAAGTTAGGAAAACTACCCCATTCACTTGGGAATCAATCACACAAAAAAGTTGAAAGACCTCTACAGTGAGAACTACAGAACACTAAAAAAAGAAATTAAAGGAAACTTTAGAAAATGGAAAGATCTCCCATGTTCTGGGATAGGCAGAATTAATATTGTCAAAATGACCATACTAAAAAAGTGTTATATAGACACAATGCAATTCCAATTAAAATCCCAATGATGTACCTTACAGAATTACAGCACACAATCATGAAATTCATTGGGAAGAATAAGAAACAAAGAATAGCTAAAGCAATCCTTAGCAGGAAGAGTGAAGCAGGGGTTATGGCAATACCAGATCTTGAACTATACTGTAAAGCAATAGTAACAAAAATGGCATGGTATTGGTATCAAAAAAAAAAGGTAGATCAATGATACAGAATAGAGGACATGGACACAAACCAAAATAAATACAATTGTCTCATACTAGACAAAGGAGAAAAGATAGCCTCTACAGCAAATGGTGCTGGGAAAACTGGAAATCCATATGCAGCAGAATGAAACTAACCCCCTATCTCTCACCCTGCACAAAAATCAACTCAAAATGGATCAAGGACCTTGAAATCAGATCAGAGACCATTCATTTTATAGAAGAAAATGTAGGCCCAAATCTTCAACATGTGGGCCCAGTATCAGACTTCCTTAACAGGACATTCATCACACAAGAAATAAAAGCAAGAATCAATAATTGGGATAGTTTCAAACTAAAAAGCTTTCTCTCAGCAAAGGAAACTATCAGCAATGCAAAGAGAAAGCCTACAGAGTAGGAGAAAATCTTTGTCACCCATACTTCAGATAGAGCACTAATCTCCAGAATCCAAAAAGAACACAAAAAACTCTACAAGAATGCAAATAATCCGATCAACAAATGGGCTAAGGAAATGGACACTTCACAGAAAAAGATCTACAAGCAATCAACAGACATATGAAAAAATGTTCAACTTCTCTAGTAATAAGAGAAATGCAAATCAAAACCACCCTAAGATTCCATCTCACCACAATTATAATGGAGAGTATCAAGAATACAAACAACAACAGGTGTTGGAGAGGATGTGGGGAAAAAGGTACACTCATACATTGTTGGTGGGGCTGCAAATTAGTGCAACCACTCTGGAAAGCAGTGTAGAGATTCCTCAGATAACTTGGAATGGAACCACCATTTGACACATCTATCCCACTCCTCGGCCTATACCCAAAGGACTTAAAAGCAGAATACTACAAACATGCAGTCACATTAATGTTCATAGCTGCTCAATTCACAATAGCCAGATTGTGGAACCAATCTAGATGCCCTTCAATTGAGGAATAAATAAAGAAACTGTGCTATATTTATACAGTGGAATATTACTCAGTCGTAAAGAATAATAAAATTATGGCATTTGCAGGCAAATGGATGAACTGGAGAATATCATGCTAAGTGAGATAAGCCTTTCTCAAAACACCAAAGGAAGAATGATCTTGCTGATAAGTGAATGATGACACATAATGGGGGTTAGGGGGAAGGAATGGAGGAAGAGGGACTGTATAGAGGGAAAAGAGGGGTGGGAGGGGTGGGGGATAGGAAAAAAATAACAGAATGAATCAAACCTTACCCTATGTAAATGTATGGTTACACAAATGGTATGCCTTTACTCCATGTACAAACAGAGAAACAGAATGTATTCCATTTGTTTACAATAAAAATGAATTTAAAAAAATGCCATTTCTCAAAATAATACCAACAATGCAGTGAGATAAGAAGACATACAGTGCCAGATAATTATAGTATATTTCCTGCACAAACTTCATATTGATAATATTTAATCTTCATACAAATCAATAAATAAAGACAATATTTCAGTACAGAGAAGAAAATGCTAAACTTTAAAGCAGCAAGTTTATTCAATTAATATCAAAATACTTAATAAATTTAAAAAAAATCAATTAAATTTCTTATAAAAGAAGCAAAAATTAAGGTTACAACATGATAGAAAATATTTATCTCTCAGGATGATTAGCATGACCAAAAAACATACTAAATATTGTTTATGATATCAGTGCAGTATGCACCCTGATGTGATACTGGTTCAATCACTATGGAAAAATATGTGGTGTACTTTAAAACTATAACTCATGACCTAAACATTGCACTGCAAGTAACTATATTTCAAATATAAATATGTATATATCTTTTATGTGATTAAAAATGGGCATTCATAATAGGGCTATTTATTATAACCTAAAAACTATGAATTACCCAAAAATTCCCATGGATAACAGATTGAATAAATAAATGTATAAGAATGATGTTTTACATTTTCTCAGTGAAATATTTTTATGATCATACTTAATAACAATATATGGCATGCTTAAAAATTGCTGTGGATTTACAATTCAAATATCTCTGCACAAAATATGAGTATATGTGGTGATGGATATATTAATTAGAAGGATTTAGCATTATGCATTGTTTGCACATATCAAAACATCACACTGCAGTTCAGAAATACAATAGATGGAAGTTGAAACAATGGTGGAAGGTGGCAAGTCTTGATGTCCTCAAAATGCAGAAAGAAAGCAATTAAGGAAAAGCAGAATTGGGAGGTTGGTGACAAAATATATGCTCTAAGACTCAACATTACAAATTCTGAAACTTGGAAGACCTTGGAGATGGGTACCAGAGTAGAAAATAAACTCATAGTCTCCTAACTCCCAACCTGAACAAAGGTGGGGGAATAGGGTAGGGGCAATAAAGAGAGAAAGAGGAAAATAGGGAGAACAGAAAAATGCTTAAACTACACAAGTTAAAACATTTGGAAAGGCAGACAAAATTTAAAATGTGACAGGGTCAGCAGGGTACTTAAAACACAGCAAAAAGTTTAAACTCAAATCATGAAAAGAAAGCTGAGTGAGGGGTCTGCAGCCATCTTTGGATTCCTTAGTCAACCACTGACATCCCTTAAACAACAGGGTTTTTTCCCCTGCCCAGACAGCTAGGAATTAAACCATAGATAAATCCCCTGCAGTGGGACCACTTAAGAATTCAGTCAGAAAGAACTTCTAGAAGGACAGCTCAAAGCCTGCTAAAATTCCCTCCCCCTCATTCTGAACAAGAGGAAGGGATTGTGTTGCACACCTGTATAAAAATGCACCTAAGCCAGCACTCTTCCCAGCCTCTGCAATCCAGACAGAGATAGAAAACTCTATGCAGTTTCCACTCAACTCAGAGAAAGAGAAATAAAGCAGCTTACACCTCCAGGAGAGGAAAGTGGATTCATTAGGACCAAAGAATCTTCAACCAGTAATGTTGTGGGGAGGCACCATGAGAAGCCTAGCAAATGACCCTGGGATCATGGGGCCATACCAGAGGGAAGATGCCTGAACATATTGTGATATAGAGACTCAATTCCTGAATGGTGGCAGCTGTAAATAGAAGGTTTCTAGGATAAGTTCCCTGAACACCCAGGAAATTTATGCTGAAGATACCTGTGAAGATAGTCAGAGGAAATTTAATTAAGGCTGAAAATTACTAGAGCCCAGGCAACAGGAAGTATCTGCTTCCAGCCTCAACTGGAAACCAGCCAGATGCATGATTTCAACAATATTCAGTAATCAAGAGACTCACTTCACAGGTATTGGCACCCAGACTGAAGGTGAAAGGATGGATAAAGACAAAACATTCACATGGGACTCCTAAGCAAGCAGGAGTAGCTATTTTTATATCAGATAAGTGGATTTAATTCAACATTATTCAGGAGAGACAAAGACGGCCATTTCATACTGCATGTGGAATTGTACATCACAATGTGTAATAAAAGTAAACATCTATGCCATGAACAATGGAGTATCTATGTCATAAAGCACACATTTCTCAATATGAAGAATCAATTAGACTATGTTACAATACTGCAGGATGGCTTTAATCCACATTTCTCACCACTGAATTGATCATGCAAACAAACTAAGTAAATATTCTCCAGAATAAAAACTACATGTAATAATAGGGACCAAATAGACATCTATAGAATATCTTATCAAAGAAATAACTT
This sequence comes from Sciurus carolinensis, assembly GCF_902686445.1. NCBI lineage: Eukaryota > Metazoa > Chordata > Mammalia > Rodentia > Sciuridae > Sciurus > Sciurus carolinensis. The sequence continues at coordinate 137,340 of NW_025920295.1, read as the reverse complement.
TAAATTAGCACAACAAAATATTTTCTAACTGAGACAGTGTTTTAGGTTACAAACTAAATCTTAGCAAATACCAAAAAATAGATTTAATATCTTGTGTTCTATCAGGCCATAATGGGATGAAAGTAGAAATCAATGATAATCTAAACAGAAATCATCATAATTACTGGATGTTAAATAATACACTTTTGAATGATCAATAGATAGTAGAAAAATTTAAGGGAAAATAAATTTGTTTTTAGAAATAAATGAGAGTGGTGATACAATATATCAAAATTTCTAGGACACTATGAAGGCAGTTCTGAGAGGAAAGTTTATATCATTTACTTCATACATTAGAAGAATAGAAAGATACCAAATAATCTAACATTATATCTCAAGGTCCTAGAAAAATAACAAACCAACATCAAAATCATCACAAGATGTGAAACAATCAAAAACAGCCAAAATCAATGAAATTGAGAATAAAAAAATAAGATCAATTAAACAAAGTGTTGATTTTTTAAAAGGAAAAATAAGGTCCATCAATCCTTAGGCAAACTACCAAAATAAAGTGTGACAAACATCAAATTAATAAAATTTGAGATAAAAAAGAAATATCACCAGAGACACTACTGAATTCCATGGGATCATCAGAAAATATTTTGAAAATTTATACTCCAAAAGACTAGAAAATCTTGAAGATACTGATAAATGCCAAGGGACATATGGCCTGTACATATTGAAACATGATATAGAAAACAGATCCATATCAAATAAAGAGATTCAAGTATCCATCAAAAGGCTGCCAAGAAAGAAAAGTCCAGGACTAGAAGGTTTCTCAGTGAGTTTTCCCAGATATTTAAAGAACTAATAACAATCCTCCTTAAATTATTCAATGAAGTAGAAAATGAGGGAACAGTACCTAACACATTCTATGAAGCCAGTATTATTCTGACTTTAAAACCGGGCAAAGAAAATGCAAGAATGTTCAGAGGAGAAATGTTTGGGTTATAAGACCTTAAAGCAATTAGTGATTTTATCATCTGATAGGATTAATTGAGTGGTAACTGAAGGCAGGTAGGGAGTGGTTGAAGGATGTGGGACATTGGGGCATGACTTTGTGATATATGTTTTGTATCTGGTGAGTGGACTTTCTCTCTCTCTCTCTCACTCTCTCCCTCTCTCTCTCCTAATAATTATGAGAGCAGCTTATCTCTTCCACACAATTCTTCCATGATGTTCTGCTTCACTTCAAGCCCCAAGGAATGGAGCCAACTTTCTATGAACTTATACATCTGAAACCATAATCCCTCAAGTAAATTTTTCCTCTTCTACAATTTTTGTGGTTGGGTCTTTTAATTTTCACAGTAATGAAAAATCTGACTAAAACAGAAAGAAAACTACAGACCAATATCCTTGATGAACATAGATACAAAATTTCTAAATAAAATATTGGAAAACAGCATAGAAAAGCACATTAAAAGATCAAGTGCATCCCAGTCATTTGGGATTTATCCCAGAGATGCAATGTTTGTCAACATATGGGAATCAGTAAATGAAATAAAACACATAAATAAATATAAGGGTAAGAATCATATGGTTATTTCAAGAGATATAGAAAAAGCACTTGAAAAAGTAGAACACACATTTTTAATATACTAGAGAAAGTATGGATAGAAGAAAATTACCTACACATTGTAAAGGGTATATATGATAAGCCTAAGGCAGGCATTATACAAAAGTAGAGAAATTGAAAGCATTTCCTCTAAAAACAGGAAAAACAAGCATGCCCACCATTCCCACTATTATTCAGCATAGTCCCTGAAATTCCAGTCAGAGCAATTAGGCAAAAGTAGAAAATTAAATATATATATATTTAATTATATATATATTAATATATATTAATTATATATATTAATATATATTTTATATATAATATATATATTAATATATTTAATATATAATATATATAATATATATTAATATATATTTAATTTATTTATATATATTTAATAAATATATAAATATATTTATATAAATAAATTTATATATAGAATTAAATATATATAGAAAAAGAAGAGTTCCAATTTTTTCGGTTTGTTGAACTAATGATCCTATAATTAGAAGAACTAACATAATGCACCAGAAAACTTTTAGAATACATAAATAAATTGAGGAAAATAGCAGGATACAATGTCAACACCCATGAATCTATGACATTCTTATCTACAATGATTAATCTGCTGAAAAAGAAATTGGGAATAAGATACCATTCACAATATTCTCAAAAATAAATAAAATACTTGGGCATCAATCTAGGGAAAGAGGTGAAGTACTTCTACAATGAAAATTAAAGAACACTGAAGAAAGAAATTGGAGAAGACCTTAGAAGAAATACAAAATTGGTCTGGGGATGTAGTTGAGTGTTCAAGTGCCCAGTGCCCTCCAAATAAGAAAAACATGTCTTATGAGTTATTGGTTGAAGTTGAGCTACGTATAAAATATCCAAGAAGAAAGAGTTATTAGACTAGTAAGAATCTACTGCAGGGGTCAAGAGGAAAATTACTTCTGGAAATAGAAATTAGAGATAAATGAAGTAAAAGGGAGATATATATAAAATTATATATATATATATAGATAATTATATATCTATATATATATAGATAGATAGATAAATTTTTGAAAAAACCTATAGAATAAATGAAGGTCATAAAATAATTGTATGTAAGAGGAAAATGAAGACAGATAAGTCAAAAAATTTAAATAACTCAAAACTAAGGTGGAGCTATGACAATAAAAGATCAGTTCTTGATAAGGCATGTGGCATTGATCGCTGATCACTTCTATGAAGTGACATCCTTCACTATGCCCTTGGGATTAGTCACAGTTCTACATTTCCCAAACATGTATTTAGCATTTATCCATTTAAAATTGTTAAATGATACATCATGTTTGTACACATTTATGGGTCACACATATAATATTTTGATTTGTGTATAAACATTAGGATACTTAGAAAATCTATTACCTGAAATGTGAATCAGTCTTGTTTTGGGGACATTCAAATTTATGTTTTCTATTTTGAAATACATAAATTATTGTTGACAACATTCACCCTCCTATGCTAGGAACCATGAGTACTTAATCTCTCCCATATGCTATGAGAATATACAGGATAGATTATAATCTTAGTCTAGAGACTGAAAAAAAGTTTTCTCAATTGGATCACAAATAGATCAAATTACAAAGTGTTTGTAATAGGCAGGTGAGAAGAAGTGCAAATATTCTTTCAGGAAGATGAAAAGGAGTGATAGAATGTCCTCAGAAAGACAGCATAAATTATAAGAGTCACTGGCAAACATTACTGGAAAATCATGGAATGCATATTAGGCTGTGCACTAAAGGAGATAATATTACAAAAAAGGCAAGGGCCAAACCACATATGTTCCTGTCATGTATCTTAAAGATATCAGTAAAAATATTTTAGCAAAAAACTCATTAAAGTTGTGAAGCAGTGTACTTATCTGTTGGGGGACATTTGTATTTCTATTCCATAATACTATTTTGCTGTAGTCTGGAAAGTAAGTTCAATGACAAAAGATTGTACTTAGTGAAATGACTAAGAAAACAGCTCTTCAGGAGAAACTAGGTGGAATTGTCTACTTGGTGTAAGAAGAGATGTAGAAGAGGGAATGATTTCCAATTTTGAGGACTTGAAATAGGCAGAAAACACACATCATGTAGGCTATAAGTTTTTTAAAGTGCTGAATAAAAACTCTAGAAACCAAGAGTTCTCTCAGAGAGAATTTTTTTAAAGGATTCATTGAGTATAAAAAATGCTAGAGAAAAGGATTGGTCCTGAGACACATTCCCTAAGCCACCAGAATTATGGATAAGAAGCACTTGGGAAATTAACTTCCAGCTCTAAAAGACCAGAGTATTTTATAATGGAAGTTTATGGAGAAGAACATATATTGCTCATATTGAACCTATGTTGGCTCCAGATGAGAATAGGACAATGCAAAGTTAGGAAATTTTGAGGATAAGACAAGATTGGGAATGTAAGAAGAGCTGCTGCTCCTTGACTGGTAGGGAATGTAAAGCACCTTGATGTGCATGCTCCTGGGACTTTGACTGGAGGTTTGAAATGTAAACTTAGAAGTTAGGAGCAGTTCTTTTTCCTCTGATTTGTCTGTTCTTTTGGAACTGTTAGTTGAATTGCTTTCTTAACATCTCCTCTCTTCCAATCTCTGGCTTATAACAAAATTAAGGCATCTCATTGTTTTTTCAGTGGAAATTGTAATTTTGTGCTTCTAATGTACTAACTAGATATTCAAAAGTATGAATCAATAAAATAGGGAATACCTTTCACTTTCCAAATTTACCTTGGGGCAGAAGAAATTTTAGTGTAAATTATGGATGCATTGAAGCTGAGATGCCCTTTACAAATGTAGACAAAGAAGTTCAGAAGAAAATGTGGCATTCAATATATATTTAAGTTCACTTCCTAAATTGAATACATAAATTATTGAATAAAGAAGGCATTTAATGAGTTTATTTGTTACCAAGAGAAGCAGAATGTACTCATTGGTGAATATTAGAAATTGCACAGATAACTAAGTTACTTGTCATAGGTCATCTGGAAACATCAATGAAAGATTTAAAATAAAATAATTATATATCACCAATAAAAATGTGGAAAAATAAAATAAATTGGAAAGGAAGTGCAAGATTTTATGAAATTATATTGAGTCCAGATTTTCTTTAAAATTGCAACACTTTCTCTGAATGCCTGATACACTAGATTCACTGGAATTTTATTCATTCACATGACTATGTGAATTTCATAATCTTATGAGTGGATATTTTATATATGTTACTTCCAGTCTTGTCTTTAGAATGTACCATGGAAATATGAGATAAGTGGGATTTGTAAGGAGAAAAATAGTTATTTTTATTATATCATCATGAATAAATTCATAAGAAAAATGTAATTAAAATATAATGACATATTATGTATAAAAAGTGCATTTATAGATTATATGTATCAGAATATTTCTTTTTTTATATCTTTATTTATTCTTATGTGGTGCTGAGGATTGAAGCCAGTGCCTAACACATGCAAGGTAAGTGCTCTTCCACTGAGTCATAGCCCCAGACCCAAGAATAATTTCTATAAATTATCATTCACTAATGTTATCCATTATTCAGTAGTATTTCTTACAAGTTGTATATTATTTGAATTCATCTTTTCCTATTCTACTTGCTATGAGAGATTAAATATAATATTTTAAGTATAATGATATCATATTGGAATATATATTTTTTCAATTCAAAAAAATATTCTCCAATTTTTTAATTTATTTTTTCTTCCATAATTTAATTGACTGAAAATAGGGCAAACTAGTAGTATATATCAGCAATTTATGATCTTTCAATAGAGGAAAATTTATGTTTTGATTTTGAAAATTGTTTTCAAGGATAAGGGCATCTTATGTACAGAGACATTAAGGTATTTATTCTATAGTACATTTCTTGGGCATGCAATTATTTTGAATATTTCCTTATGGTGCATTGTTGAATGTGGGTTATTTTAATCTCCTAGTACACTGGAATGCAACCGCGCTCTCTCTTCAGATCTACCAAAATGTGATTACATATTTAAGAGTTGTAATGGTAAGAGCATATATATTTATCATCATTAAATTATTCAAATACATTGATTTCTTTATCAGTCTACATTGACCATCTTTGTCTTTTTATATCGTGATTGATTTAAAGCTTTTTTTCTGATTTTTACATAGCAATTACCTTGCATTTTTGTTTGGTTTGGTTTCAAATTTCATGGAATCTTTTTCTGTATACTTTCACTTTCCATCTTTGTGCATCCTTCAGTTGGTATGAGTCTCTTGTAGGGGATGTGCAGATAAATATTTTTAAAATCTGCTCAATCATATTCTTTGAGTGGAGAATCCAATCATGTTTTTACATATATTTCAAAAGACAGATGTACCAGTTTCAATTTTCTCTAAGAAAGCCTTCAATAAAAGAGGGGAGTCTCTTCAATTATTATCAATAGTGAAAATTTAAACTTCTTAATTTAATTGGAATTTAACTTATAGTTATATATTTTTTATTGCAGACATTGAAAAAATAAATTTTGTCATAGTTTTTTATCCTATTACCTAATAATAATGTCTCAAGTTTTTCACTGAATAGTTATTCAGCACTACTTGTCAGACATCAGAGTAACAAAGATCATCACCATTACTATCATCATCATCGTTACCTTATATTTTTAACTAGTATGTAATTTTTGTGGGTCTGACTCATGCACAACTCTAGAGAATGAGAATAAATATACTAGTACTTTGTGAATAACACAAAAGCATGGTTCAAATAATTTTTCCAAAATCATAAACCAGTTAATTTTCTGAAAATTTTGGACTAATTATTATAGTTTTGTATTGGCATATTATTTTCTTTCTAATTTGCATTTCTCTAGTGTCTAACAATATTGAATGTCTTTTTAAACCTTTATTTGCATTTTTATCTTTTCTTTGAATTTTCTATTCCAATATTTTGTCAATTTAAAAAGTGTACACTAATTGGGTTATTCTATATTGAGTTTTGAAGGGTCTACACCTGTCATGCATAAATGTATATTTGTACATATTTTGTCATTGTGTGTGGTTTGTGTTGCATTTCCTTTAGAATGTCTTTAAATGTCAGAAATTTTTTATTTTTAGTCTCTTTTTATAGTTTATCTTTCATTCTACATAAAAATGTTTTCCCTACTCATCATTTTTGGCAGTGTTTCTATATTTCAGGTTAAAGTTTCATTCTGTGATGTTTAGTCAGCTATTAATGACACACACTACACACACTATATTTTTGTCTTTTGAGGTTTATTTTTATATTTGAATTTTAACATAAGAAGGCCATTATATCCTCTACTATCTTGAACATATAAAATGTATATTTTAATAATTGTTTAGTGTCTTTATTCATTCACTTAGATATTTCTGGATCACTTTTTGTGGACTTATTTTACTGTTCTTTATACATATTTTCCTGATATTTTGACATTCCTGATAATTTCCATTGGATACTGGAACTGTGAATTCTATGTTTTATATTGATACAAATTCTGTTGTTGCAATTATTATTTTGTTATTTTTATTATTTTATGGTTATTATTCTTTGCAGAACTAAGGATTGATTTCACACTACCATGGAGCTACATCTTCAGTCCTTTATTTATTTTGAGATAGGATCTCACTAAGTTGCCCAGGCTGGACTGGAACTTGGTATCCTCCTGCCTCTACCATTCACATAACAGAGACTGCACATGCGTGCCACTGTGCAAAGATAGGAAACAAAATTGATTTAACATTGGAGAGTTTTTTGTTTTGTTTTATTTTATACAGGGGATTGCACTCCTGGCAGCTGATTGGATCATTTCAAAAGAAGCCTATTCTCTCACTAACTCACTGTATTCTGGGAAAATGTGGAGATGTCCATCAGAGGCTGTGGGGAGAAGGCAACATACACGCAGCAAGCCAACACTGCTGCCACATTCCCTTTAGCTCCACACATCCAGAGCACAGTACAGGAGAGGAGGAGCCAATGGCTGGCCAGCAGCCTCAGCCAGGCATCATGCCTTGCCTTGGATGCATCCCCACATGTGCTGGTGAGTGGGCAGTGCTGTCCGCTGTGCCTGCTGCCCCCTGCCAGAGGGTACATGGGAAGGGGGTGTGGGCGGGGACCAGGGGCTCAGGACTGGTGGGAAGTGGAGGGTAGAGGTACAGCACTGGAGTTCCAGAGCCAGTCACCAGTTCGGTTGGTCGCGGATCCCTGGTCGCCCAGGCATTTCCATGGGTTGGGTAGGGTGTGCATGAATGTCTGTCCCACTCCTTCTGGGGGTCGGCTCTGTCCACCACCTTCTGTGCTTGCGGCAGCTTCGGTATCTAGGGGAGGCCAGTCTTTCTGTGAGGCAGAAGGCCCCCTGAGACACTGAGTTCTTCTATGTGGGTGTGGGTCTGGGGGTGCGGATCTCTCTGTTCCATTGCCTCCTGTAAGGAAGGAAGGGGCATGGGTCTGCAGGTTGTGGGTAAGAATGCGGTGACCAGGGGGGTTCCAGCTCCTTGGAGAGGCCTGGGTCCTGCACGGAGGAGAAGGAGGAACAGGAGGAGCAGAAGGAGCAGAAGGAGCAGAAGGAGTAGGAGGAGTCCTGGTGTGGGAAGCAGTCAAAGATCAAGACCAGGGCAACCTCCTGCTGGTGGGTCACACCCTGAGTGTCAGTCAGGAGCAGAGGTGGAGGGAATGTGAAACAGTGAAAGAACCAGGGGAAGGGATGCAAAGCATTTTGTGGTTGCAGTCATTGTTTTGGGTGTCTTTGGGCCCTATTCACTTGCTCCCCAAATCCACTGGATAGCTCCAGGTTCTCTCCCTCCAATCACCCCCACACTGCCACATAGACTCTTCTGTGTCTTCCCTCTCTCCTCAACTTTTCACAGACTCCTTTTTTTGGGTAAGCAGTATTTTGCCTTCAGCTTGGGAAACCTTTACTAACAATGGGATGCCTGAATTTGTTCTGACCGTGAACTGCTTTAAATTCCTCTCTTCATCCTGTTCTTTCCTTTCTGGGACCTAGAATGTACCATGACCACTAACAATTAGCTTTTCTTTTTTCATTTTTGCAAAAATGGCAAAAACATTTAGTTGAAACACATGGCGTCTCTCTTATATGAATATGACCACCCAAGACACATCAATGGTCATGTTTCCATAGCCTTAGCCTGTGTCTTAATTTTCTAGACACAGAAGTAGCAGATTTTGTTTTGAGTCTTGGTCACTTCTAGATTCAGCAAAGCATAATCAGCTGGACCTTCTGTCTTTTATCAGGAAATGTTTGACTTAATGATGAATAATTCTCTCTTCAATATTTACATTACTTTTTTGAGGTGGTGTTTTGTTGAAGGATTTCTTTAACAAGATGATCAGAGAAACAAATTTAAGTTACCATGTTTTAGGTTGACTTTGTTAACACATTGGACAGAAGAAAATGAATGGGATTTTATGACCTCTGATGCCTTTGAGTTGATCTAAAATCTTTCTCAAAGCTAGAAGTAAGGCTGAAGACTAAATATTCAGAAAAAAGAATTTCTAGTGATAATATTCTTTGTTTTTGTTCTTTTGAGTCTGAGGAGTTGACTTAACTTTGGAGGTTGCTTTGTTAATGAAGTTATTTCAGTCTTTGTGATTCTAGCATCTACATACTTACATCAACAATGGGTTGGAACAAAAAAAGAAATGTGACTATACCTAAGATACATTCTCTTTTTATTTTTTAACATTATGAAAGACAATTTGGGAATATAAGGGTATTATACTCTTATCTGGCAAACCATCTTATAGGCTAGAAGCACTAAGGGTTTGAAAGCTGTGCTTCAAAAAAATTAGTCTTTGAATTTAAAATTATTTGACTTTAAATTTATTAGGCAAATATAATTCATTACTTGTTTTATAATGAAAATGACATTATTGCTGTATGATTGGAAAGATTATCAAAGAAATACCTGTTTAATGCAGGGACATTGATATTGGCATCACTCTTTCAGATCTTGCTGCCACAGAAGTATTGACAATGTAAAAATTAATAGCTTTCAGTTCAGGGATCTCTCTCTGAATTATGGGGCTTCTATCCCATCCTGAGTCTTTTTTGAAATTAACTGATTGTATTCATAATCATGAATGATTTATATATATATATATATATATAAATACAAATATACATATATATGTATATATATAAATACATATATTCATATACATATATATATATGTACAACACATGAAAAGGCCATACTAATTGTCCATTAATCTTTTTTCTTTCTTTTCTTTCTTCCTGTTTATTAGTGCTTGCTTAGATTATCAAAATTTACATCACCGTAAGGAAATATACCAAAAAGAGAAGGAAGACTTCTGGATGGTAGGATTTATAGGTCACTATATTCTTTCTCTGTAATTTTACAAATTTTCATGTTACTTTTATACTTGGAAAAAAATAAATGTAAAATAAAAGTCTTGTACTATCTTAATTTGCCTATGACTAAAATAAGCTTTTATAAAGTCCGTAATTCACTCTACTCCTTGGTTCAGGTCAACAAAGTAACTTTCAGTTTTCAATAGTTAAAATAGTGTAGATTGTCATATACTCTGTTTACCAGAAGAACAAAAGAAACATATACAGTAAGGAAAGATAAAATTAGAATAATTGATTCAATGTGTGTGATAACCCTGTACACCTAAACTCTTCTAAGTCATTAATTTATAAAATATAGAAAGTATTAGTTCTTTTTACTCTGTAACACAGGATAGCTCTGTTGATTAAGCAGATTTTTTATATATGTGTGTAGATATGCTTAATTTTCTGATACTGCTTCAATCCTACAACTTTGGTGGCAAGAGCAGGTGTATAAATTCATTTGCTTTGCTGTGTCAGGGCTTTTTTTACCTTATTTTTAGTAATATTATTTTCCCTCTTTCCTTCCATTGATGAAGTAGAACTAACTCAAAAACATTGCAATACTTTATTGTGAAGGTAGAACTATAATGGCAACAGAGGAAATGATTCAAATGTGAACACAATGATGTCCCTTAATATTAGAAAACTCTTTGAACTCTATTTCTGAACATTTTACTAGTGTGTAATAATGCTGAATATTTATTATGCTATATTTTAAACACATATTGGTATTTCCTAATCCTTGTATAATCATGGTATCATGTTCTGGCATTTTCTACATAACTTTTATACTTACAGGGTGATAATTATTAATTTGTTGCTTCATTGGGGAAAAATCTATTACATGTTAAAATGAACTTATAAAAATATTCTCTTGTAGATCTTTAAAAATGTATTTTATAAGTTCTCACTCCTTTTCTACCTGGAAAGGAGGAATAATTTTAGGTTCTTTTGAATTTTAAGTAAGCAATTTTAGCTGGACCTTTTAAATAGGAAATAGTTATTTAGAATACTTGTTATAAAACAATAATGGCATTTTGCATTTTAAATGCTGAAAACAAAAACAAGTTTATGGCATTTAAAATGTGCTTTATATAGCATGTGTGAAGTAAAACCTGCCTATACCAGAAAACCTTGTACAGTTCATTAGCATTCAACCTGCAATGTTGCCTTTTATTTTTGTACTAGTTGAGAGAACGAGGAATTGGACTAACTTTTAAGATTTTTTATTGTCATTAGTGGATTCATTCTCATTATTTTGCTCACTGAATAGTCAGTGTTTACTTTTGATATTTGAAATGTTGACCTGGAAAGAATAATTGTCATGGGCCAGAAAAATCTAATGAGTATAACTTTCTGTTCCTATCCTATTTTCTTTCCCTGTTGGCCAAATTGGAAAATCAATAGACATCTACCAGTAAATCTAATATTGCTATTCTTGTGTTCTGCAGTAATTTATGGTAGTGGATACTGTATTTGAGGTGGTAGATTTGTAAAACCATGTCATATTGGGATGACATAAAAATTATCTTGCTTTTCAAAGTATTTTTTAAAAATATATTTTAAAAAATAATCTAGCCTAGTCTACTCAAGCTGCCATAACAATATACCATACAGTGGGTGATTTAAAAAATAAACAGGTATTTTCTCAGAGATCTGGTGTCCAGGAGTTTGATATGAGGGTGCCATCTTAGAGTTCTGGTGAGAGCCTACTCCCTGCTTTGTAGAGAGCTACCTTCCTGAAATGTGATCTCCTGAACTTTCCTCTTGTGTCTGTGTATGCAGGGGAGCTATGAGAGACAGGAAAAGCTGTTTCCCTCTTAAATTGTCACAAATTTTTTATGATTTCCTGCCTACAATACCTACAATACCAGAGGACTATGATGTCTACACTTGACATATCATCCACTCATTATCTGACAACCTCAGCTGCATACAAACACAGGAAAGATTACATTATGAAAGCTATACAAATGGAGTTAGTGTCAGTACAGCTGGGGAAAATGACTGGAGCTTTTGTGACTCTGTTAATCAGCACTTTTCCATGAAAGATTCAAAGAGTCCCAAGTCTGTCATCACAAGAATTCTATGTTCCAACCTGAGCACAATGTAGCCATCATTTTCTAATTATGCAAGACCATTGGCAAATGACAAAGTTTTCTTAGTTCCTACAAAGTGCTATGTTATCATCCAGTCATGAGGCACATCTTTATGCTCATCTTTATGAGTTATCCAGGCATCTCAAATGCAGCAGGGTTAAGGTGGAAGCAGCCATTATTATTCCTACCCCTGTTCCTCCTATTTATCTCTCTGTCTCCCTCTCACAAATATGTATCTGTAACCTAGCCCCTATATATAGTGCCTGAAGTAGTAACATGATTGAAAGTTTTTTCCAGTAAGATAATTTTCCCACTTCTCTTAGAAGCTACCAAAACTAAATATTAAAAATTCACCCATGTGTGGTGGAGCATGCCTGTAATCCCAGCAGCTGGGGAGGCTGAGGCAGAAGGATGGTGAATTTAAAGCCTGACTCAGCAAAGCAAGGCACAAAGCAATTCAGTGAGACCCTGTCTTTAAATAAAATAAAAATTTTAAAAGATAAAAAATTGAAGGAACTTTATATTTACTAACTTAGCAATAGTCTTTCTATCTTAGTCTAATAGCATTGCAGAAGATCAGTAAAATTGATGAGTTCAATGGATTTTCTAGATAACTGATGGAAACTTTTGACTTCAGCTAAGAATCATGATAACTGAGGGAAACTCCTATCTAACTAAACCCAGAATCTAAACTTAATATCAGAAAAGAAGTTCCTGTTGTGAACTGAACAGGAAATAGAAGAAAATACTGTAATATTCTTTAAGTCTACATTAATGCACTAAAAACTTTGGAGATTTCAAGTTTGCTATATATATTTGCTGATATGCATTACAAACACACACACACACACACACACACACACACACAGTTTTCTCACTAGCCCACTCATGAGCTTTTATTGCCTCTTACCATTTTTATATGGATTACCTTGTTAATGAAAAATATAATCAATTAAAGAATCTATGTTAGAAATTTAAAAACAGAACCAATGACATTAGAAATAATAAATTAAAATATAAATGTTTTAAAATGACACAAAATGAAAATAACTAAAAAACACATGAAAAAGCAGAGAATCAAAATGGTAAACTACAAAAGAACTAACTGAAAAACAAGGATATATCAGAGGACTCAAAGCACAAAAGCCATCTGAGAAAAAAACAAATAGCTTATTGGCAGAACTAAGTCCTTCTTTATCAGTAAATACTTTAATTTTAAATGCTTACAAGTCTAAAGTTAAAATGCAAAGTTTTGAAGGATGATTAAAAAGTAGTGCATCAATATACTATCCACAAGAGATTCAGTTTAGATACACACACACACACACACACACACACAAACACACAGATGTTGAAAGTAAAAAAATAGTAAAATAGATTCCAGCCAAATAGTAGCCAAAAGTGCAACAGGGTGACCTTACTTTTGTGTGGAAAAAAGTGGACTAAGAAAAACTACAGGAGAGAAAGGACATTATATAGGGATAAAAGTTCACTGTCTTAAGAAGATAGAACCATTATGATTATATATGTATCCAATATAAGAAGCCCAAAATAAACACTGACTGACTGAAAGGAGAAACTTATGTAACATTAGGAGATTTCAATAGTATACTTACAATAAAGGGTAGGATAGCATTGCAGAAGATCAGTAAATACTTAGATGAACAGAACACTATTAATCAGACACAAGAGACATGTACAAAATTCTACCCAACAACATTCTTCACAGAATGAGAAGTAAACACAAAATATTCTCAGGTACATGCAAAATATTCTCCAGAATATACTGTTGGGTTATAAAATGAATATCAAAAATTTTTGAAGAACTGAAATCATGCAAATGTCTTTCCTATCATAATAGAACAAAACTAGAAATCAATAATGGAGGAAAAGGAAAACTCACAAATATACACAACTCAGGGGCACTTGAACACTCAGCCATATCCCCAATCCTATTTTGTATTTTACTTAGAGACAGGGTCTCACCGAGTTGCCTATGCCTCACTTTTGATGAGGCTGCTTTGAACTCACAATCTTCTGTCTCAGCTTTCAAACCATTGGAATTACAGGCATGCACCACTTCACCAGGCTACAACATGTTCTTAACCAATAGTTACAGAAGAAATCATAGCAGGCATTAGAAAATTCTTTGAGTCAAAAGAAAAAAAAAACACAACATATTTACACCTATGAAATAGTCTGAAAACAGTGGTAGGAGAGAGAATTATAGCTTCAAATGCTTATATTGAAAAAGAAAGATGTCAAATCAAATATTTAACTCTACATTTCAAGGAATAAATAAACAAACAAACAAACAAACAAACCTGGGAGAAGGAAGAAAATAATAAAGATTACTGATAAAGAAGAAATACTCAAGAAAACCAAAAGTTGTTTAATAACATTCTTCACAGAATGAGAAGTAAACACTAAATATTCTGAAGTGCATGTGAAATATTCTTCAGAACATATTTGTTGGTTGTTTGGTAAGAAGAGATTTGAACTACTAAAATGAAAAATGAAAGAGAAACATTACTATTTAATGTACAGAAACAAAAGAATTAGGGGAGAATAGCATGAGCAACTGTATGCCAACAAACTGCTTAACAAAGACAAAAGGGATAAGTTCCTAGAAACACAGACTGCCAAAACTGATTCAAGAAGAAATAAAACTCTGAGAAGAACTATTACAAGAAAGGGGATTATACCATTAACAGAATACCCCAACAAAGAAATGCCCAGGACCAGATCACTCCACTGGTGTTCTAACAAACATTTAAAGAAGAATTATTAACATCCCTCAAAATATTCCAAAAGAATTGGAGAAAACATTTCCTAATTCATTCTACAATGTCAGCAATACCCTGATACCAAACCTAGACAGACTGTACAAGAAAAGAAAAACTAGTTTATAACCCTTATAAAGAAAGACAAACATCCTCAACAAAATTATAGCAGAATTAATTTATCAGTATGTCCAAAGAAGTCAGACCCAATCACATTAAATCCCCAATCAAAAAATATGAAATGATTAGAAATCTGAAAATTTTTGAGCAAACGATGCTACAAATATTTTGGATTTCAAAACATTTCAGATATCACATTTGGAGTAGGGTTGGTCAACTAGTAAAGCATACACAAATATTGCAAAATTCAAACAGCACTGAAATCAGAAAAACTTCCATTCTGAGCATTTTGATAAGGCATATTCAATCTATATATATCACAACCAAATGGAATTTTCTCCAGGAATGTGAGAGTGGTTTAACATGAAAATCAATCCAAGGTAATACACATCAACAGTTAAGAAAACATGACCATTACAAATGATGGATAAAAGCATTTGAAAAACCTCAATACTCTTTCACAATAAAAATATCCAGTACACTAGGAACAGAAGGAAACTTAATCAGCATGTTAAAAAGGAAAGCCACAGCTAATGTCATAATCAATGATTAAAAGTGAAAATTGTTTCCCTAAGATCAGAAACACGTCAAGGATATCCTTGATTTTAAGTTCTAGACAGAGCAATTAGGCAAGAAAAAGAAAAGGAATCCATACTAGAAAGTAAGAAGTTAACTATCTCACCTTGCAGATGACATAATCTTCAATGCACCACATCCTAAAAATTACACAAAAAGTCTTTTAAACCTAATAAACAAATACAGCAGTGTGGGACAATATAAAATCAAAACACAAAACCATTTGCATTTCTATATGCAGGCAATGAAAAATTCCCAAACCAAATTAAGAAAACAATTCCACCTAAAATAACATCAAAACCAGTGAAATACTTAGGAATAAATTTAATCAATGAGGTACAAGACCTTTTCACTGAAAAATGTAAAATGTTGCTCAAATAAATCACATTAATAAATGGAAAGACAGCTCATGTTCAGAGCCTGGAAAAGTTAATATTATTAAGATAATTATACTACCTAAAGTGATCTACAGATTCTACTTCAGTGCAATACTTTTCAAAGTCCCAATGATATTTTCTCTCATTTTTACATTTTGAGGAATAGAAAAGTTTACTCCAATATTCAAATGGAATTTCAAGGGACACAGAATAACTATAACAACTTTGAAAAAGAGCAAATTCTGAGAACCCATACTTCCTGATTTCAAAGCTTACTATAAAGCTGTTGTAAACAACACACTGGAACTATTTGTATGGATAGACATACAGACACATAAGACTAATGGAATAGAACTGAGAGCCCATAAAGAAACCTTTACAACTGACCAACAATTTTTGACAAATAGTTGACTTACATCAGTGAACAACTATTTTTGACAAGGGTGTTAATATCATTCAATGGAAAAGGACAGTCTTTTCAACAAATGGCTGAAACGAATGATTATGGAAAAATGGATATTCATATGCAAAAGAATGAAGTTGGGCTGGGTACGGTAGTGCATGCCTGTAATACAAGCGACTGGGGAAGCTGAAGCAGGAGGATTCCAAGTTTAAAGGTAACCTCAGCAGCTTACCAAAACCCTAAGCCACTCAGTAAGAGTCTGTCTCTAAGTAAAATTTAAAGAGGGCTGGGCCTGGGATGAGGCTCTGTGGTAAATCACCCCTGGGTTCAAATCCTAGTACCAAAAAACTAAAATAATGAATTTGGACCATAATTTTACACCACAAACAAAAATTAACTCAAAATGGATGATGGCCTTAAATGTAAGATCTAAAACTATAAGCACCTTAAAAAATAAAGGAGCAAATATTTATGATCCAGAGAAACTGGCAATAATTTGTTAAATATGACACCAAAGTCACAGGCAAAAAAAA
Source organism: Sciurus carolinensis (assembly GCF_902686445.1). Classification (NCBI taxonomy): domain Eukaryota; kingdom Metazoa; phylum Chordata; class Mammalia; order Rodentia; family Sciuridae; genus Sciurus; species Sciurus carolinensis. The sequence continues at coordinate 120,440 of NW_025920295.1, read as the reverse complement.
ATTAAAAAATAAATAGGACTTTTTTAAGATTAATAACTTGTGCATCACAAAGGTAACTTCAAGAAAGTGAAAGAAAACCCACAGAGTAAGAGGAAATAATTACAAGCAACATAACTTATAATGGTATGATGTCCAGGATCCATAAAAATTCTAGCAACTCAACAATCAAAATACAACCCTACTTTTAAAATAGGCAAAGTAATTAAAGATAACTTCTTTAAAGCAGATATACAAATGGCCAAAATACACATGAAAAGCTGCTGAACATCAGTAAACTTTAGGCAAAGGTATATTAAAGTTACAATGAGTTACCACTTCACCCCTATTAGGATGAAATTAATAATAAAGGGACAATAGTAAGTATTAGTGAGGATGAAGAGACACAGAAATCCTTGTGCATTAAAACTGGGAATGTAAAATAGTACAAGTTCTATAGAAACCATTTGGTGACTCCACATGAAGTTAAACAGAATTGTATTCCACTTCTGAGTGTATATGTTATACCCCAAAGAATTTAAAACAGGGACTTATATAGATATTTGTACAACAACATTCCATATAAGCATTGGCACACAGCTAAAAGGCAGAAATGACCCAGGGTCCATCAATAGATGAATGGATAAAGAAAATGCATATATTCATAATAGAGAATTATTCAGTCACAAAAGAAATGAAGTTTGGAATTATGCTAAACATGAACGTGCCATGAAAATATGCCAAATGAAATAAGCCAGATATGACAGAAAAATACATTATGACTCATCTTACATGAAGTATCCAGAATAAGCAGTCATAGAAATAGAGAGTAGATTAAAGTTATCAGGGCTGTGGACAGCAGGAAAAAGGAATATTAAAAAATGACTTCAATTTCTGTTTGGAATGATGAAAGATTATGGAAATAGTGGCAAAGGTTGTACAACTTTGGGAATGTCACTAATGCCACTGAACTTTACCCTGGCTAACTGTTAAAATATTGCCACTTAAACATCATATAGAAGTAAAGAAAAATACCCATATGAATTGTTCCAATTCTAATAGATAATTATACCATAATAGGTATTCTTTCAAACCTAATTTGATAAAACCTCAGAAAAGAGCCACTGTTCATCCATAGTGACATATTCTGCATGTGTAACCAACACTGCTTGGGAAGAAAACAGAGGAGACATCTTTTCTTAACTTTAAGAACCTCGTCAGTTTACGAGGATTTGTAAGTATTCAATGTTCAAATATTTCTGAGTTTTATTACCTTCACTGCAATTTTCAGGACCTGAATGATGCTCAAGTATCAATAAACAAATAAAAACAACCCAACATTTTTTTGATTGCCAAATTTCTCAAGGAAATAAAGAAGTATCCCCAGAACATCCTAGAAACAAAAATTTTATGTAACAACTTGATGTGTTTCTTCACCATTAGTATGTAAGAATCAAACTTACATAAAACAATAGACCAAAATTGCAACAAACCAATTATATACCCAGTGGAATGGCAAACTTAAGAGTGCTGCTATATAAAATGACAGTACAGATTACTAAATAATTGTTCAGCACTAATACAAAGGAGCTATCAATTTTGACACAGTGACTTCATGGTCTTACAAAGGAATCATAAAAGAAAATTATTCCACTTTCATAGTTGTCTTCCACAGAAATGAAATATGACCCCAAAAAAATCACATTTAATACAACATGGAGATTCTGTTATTACAAATTTTAAAAAATGAAGGAATTTCCTAATAATATTTATAGCTTGCAAAGTACAATACTAACTCCTGTCAGATAGAAATAACAGCATTTGGGCAAATTCCATTCTGAGTCACCTGCTGGAGACTTGAAGCTCAATGTCAGATACCTCTCATGCATCAGGCTACTGAGGACTGGGAGGTTTGAAAACTATATGACTGTTATAGTGTAGATTTTCTTTTTTCTCCTTATTGAACAATTTTATGTTTTTATTTCTTTACTTTTCTTGCTCTCTTTTCCTTTTGATTACATGTTCCCTCAGAGTCTCTTTCTCCCTTTTTCAATGCAAAAATCAACTTCTTTTGATTATACTCTCACTCTTTCTATTACTTATAACTTCTATATATTCTTTTCTTACCCCATTAATAGCTACATCCTACATCCCTCTGCATCCTCTTTGTCCTCCATTAGAAACTGCAGACCTTATTGCAAATCTGTTTGTTCCACTGAAGATAATAATTGAACTCATTCTGTTTATTATGATGATGTTGATAATGTCCTCATAGGGGCTATTTGGTCTAGGATTGCATACTGTCTGAACTGGGCACTGTTAATATTGATCTCCCCCTTAAAGGAAAGGTTTTGGAAACCTATAGGGTCACTATAAGCCTATAGGGGGAATGTGCAATACCCCAGATCTGCACTGCTAGAGGGGAAGATACATGAACAACATGAAAAATCAAGGGAAGAAAATGATCCAAACAAATCTAGATTCTATATTAATAGAACCAAATGACTGTATGGTAGAAGAAATGTCAGAAAGGGACTTCAGATTGTGTATTATTAAGATGATTCATGAAGCAAAAGATGAGATAAGAGATCAAATGCAGGCAATAAATGATAATACCAATAAGCAGTTGAAAGAGCAACTGTAGGAAGCAAATATCATTTCTACAAAGAGAGAGATTCTGAAAAAAAAAGGAAATCCTTGAAATGAAGGAAACACTAAGCCAAATAAACAATGGAAAATATGGAAAATATGACCTAAAGACTAGACCACTTGGAAGACAGAACCTCAGACAATGAAGACAAAATATTTATTCTTGAAATTAAGTTGCTGCAACAGAGAAAATGGTAAGAAATCATGAACAGAATCTCCAAGAACTATGGGGCATCATGAAAAGACCAAATTTAAGAATTATCAGGATTGAGGAAGGCACAGAGATACAAACCAAAGGTATGAACAACCTGTTCAATAAAATAATATCAGAAATTTTCCCAAGCCTAAAGAATGAAATGGAAAATCAATTACAAGAGGCCTACAGAACACCAAATGCACAAAATCACAACAGATCCCAACCAAAGCACATTATAATGAAAATGACTAGCATACAAAATAAAGATAGGATTTTGAAGCCTGCGAGAGAAAAGCATCAGATTACATATAAGGGAAACCAATATGGATATCAGCAGATTTCTCAGCCCAGATTCTAAAAGCTAGAAGAGCCTGGAATAACGTACTTTAAGCTCTGAAAGAAAATGGTTGCCAACCAAGCATCCTATATCCAAAAAAGCTAACCTTCATATTTGAAGATAAAATAAAATACTTCCATGATAAACAAAAGTTAAAAGAATTTACAAATAGAAAAGAATTTACAAATAGAATAAATTATTCTCCACAAAATATTCCTTGAGGAGGAAATGAAAAACAACAATGTAGGTCAGCAAAGGAAGGAAATACCTTAAAGAAAAATCCATTCAAAGGAGAAACAAGTCAAGTTAAAAACCAAAAATAAACCCAAATGAATGGGAATACAAATCATATCTCAATAATAACCTTGAACATTAATGGCCTAAAATCATCAATCAGAAGACATAGACTGGCAGGTTGGATTAAAAAGACTCAACAATATACTGCCTTCAAGAGATTCATCTCATAGGAAAAGACATCCACAGACTAAAGGTGAAAGGATGGAAAAAACATACCACTCACATGGACTCAATCAAAAAGCAAGGGTTTCCATCCTTATTTCAGATAAAGTGAACTTCAAGCCAATGATAGTCAGAGGAGATAAAGAAGGACACTTGATACTGCTTAAAGAAACCATAAATCAGGAAGAATGATCATAAATATTTATGCCCCAAACAATGGTGCATCCATGTACATCAAATGAATCCTTCTCACTTTCATGAATCAAATAGACCACAACACAATAATTATGGGTGACTTTAACACACCACTGTCACCACTGGATAGATCTTCCCAACAAAAGCCAAACAAAGAAACCATAGATCTCAATAACACAGTCAATAACTTAGATTTAATAGACATATATAGAATATTCCATCCATCAATGAATGAATTCACTTTCTTCTCAGCAGCACATGAAACCTTCTAGAAAATAGACCATATGTTATGCCACAAAGCAGCCTTTAGGAAATACAAAAAAATAGAGATATGGCCTTGTGTTCTATCAGATCATAATGGAATAAAATTAGAAATGAATGACAAAATAAAAAAAACAGAAATTACTCCAACACCTGAGGACTAAATAATATGATATCAAAAAAAAAGCATGGATAAAAGAAAACATCAGGGAGGAGATAAAAATTTTTTAGAGGTCAATGAGAATGATGATACAACATATTAAAATCTCCAGACACTATGAAAGCAATAATAATAAGAAAATTGATTGCATGGAGCACATTGAAGAAAAGAATAAAAATTCAACAAGTAAATGACATAGCATTACATCTCAAAACCCTAGAAAAAGAAAAACAGAATAACATCAAAAGTAGTAGAAGACAGAAAATAATTAAAATCAGAGCTGAAATCAATTAAATTGAAACAAAAGAAACAATTCAAAAAATTGACAGAACAAAAAGTTGGATCTTGGAAAAAGTAAAAAATTTAGAGAAACACTTAGCAACACTAACAAAGAGAAGAAGAGAGAAATCTGAAAATACTGAAATTCATGATGAAAAAGGAAATATCATGACAGACACATCTGAAATACATAGCATAATGAGAAGCTACTTTGAAAATTTATACTCCAACAAAATCGAAAACACCAAAGACATATGCTCCTCCCAAACTTAACCAGGGGGACACACACAGTTTAAAGAGATCAATATCAAGCAATGAAATAGAGGAAGCCATCAAAAGCCTACCATCCAAGAAAATCCCAGGACCAGATGAATCGTCAGCCAAGTTCTACAAGATCTTCAAAGAAGAACTCATTCCAATACTTCCCCAAGTATTCCAGGAAATAGAAAAGGAGGAAATTCTACCAAACTCATTCTATGAAGCTAATATCACACTCATACCCAAACAAGGCAAAGACATATCACGGAAAGAAAATTTTAGACCAATATACTTGATGAATATAGATGAAAGCTTCTTAATAAAATACTGGCAAACCATATCCAAAACCATATTATGAAAATTGTGCACCACTATTATGTGGGGTTCATCCCTGGAATACAAGGATAGATTAACATCCATAAATCAATAAGCATAATCCATCATGTCAATAGACTTAATGATAAAAATCATATGGTTATTTCAATTGATGCAGAAAAAGTGTTCAACAAAACACAACACCCCTTCATGCTAAAAACTCTAGAAAAAATAGGGATAGTAGGAACATACCTGAGAATTGTAAAGTCTATTTATGCTAAGCCCATGGCCAACATCTTTCTTAATGGAGAAAAATTGAAAACATTCCCTTTAAAAATGGGAACAAGGCAGGGATGTCCTCTTTCACCATTTCTATTCAACATTGACCTTGAAATACTAGACAGAGCAATTAGACAGACTAAATAAATTAAAGGGATATTAATAGGAAAAGAGGAACTTAAACTGTCACTATTTGCTGATGACATGATTCTATATTTAGAGGATACAAAAACTCCTCCAGTAAACTTCTACACCTCATCAATGAATTCAGGAAAACAAAAGGTTATAAAATCAACATGCATAAATCTAAAGCAATTTTATATATAATAGATGAAGCATTTGAAAGGTAAATGAGGAAAACAACTCCTTCTGCAATAGCCTCAAAAGAAAAATAAAATACTTGGGAATCAATATAACCAAAGATGTAAAAGATCTCTACAATAAAAGCTACAAAACATCGAACAAAGAAATTGAGGAAGACTTTAGAAGATGAAAAGATCTCCCATGTTCTTGGATAGGCAGAATTAATATTATCAAAATGGCCATACTTCCAAAGGCACTATACATGTTTTAACACAATTAAAATTAAAATCCCTATGACATTTCTCATATAAACAGAAAAAGCAATCATGAAATTCATCTGGAAGAACCAAAGATCCAGAATAGCCAAAGAAATTCTGGGCAGAAAGAGTGATGCAGGAGGTATCACTACACCAGATCTTAAACTCTATTATAGGGCAATAGTAACAAAAATGGCAAGGTATTGGCATCAAAATAGACAGGTAGACCAATGGTACAGTATAGAAGACACAGAGACATACCCACATAAGTACAGTGACCTCATACTGGACAAGGGTGTCAAAAACTTACAATGGAGAAAAATAGCCTCTTCAACAAACAGTGCTGGAAAAACAGGAAATTCACATGCAGTAAAATGAAAACTAAGCCTCTGTCTCTCACCCTGTACAAAACTCAGCTGAAAATGGACCAGGATCTGGAATTAGACCTGAGACCCTGAACCAAATAGAAGAAAAATTAGGCCCGAATCTCCATCATGTTGGCTTAGGACCAGACATCCTTAACAAGACCCCCATAGCACAAGAAATAAAAGCATGAATCAATAAATGGGATAGATTCATACTAAAAATTTTTTTCTCAACACAGGAAACAATCAACAAAGTGAAAAGAGAGCCTACAGAGTGGGAGAAAATCTTATCCACACACACTTCAGACACAGCACTCATCTACAAAGTTTATAAAGAACTTTTAAAACTTTACACCCAAAATACAAAGAACCCAATCAATATATGGGCTAAAGAATCAGGCAGACACTTCACAGAAGAAGATATACAGGTGATCAACAAATATATAAAAAAGTGCTCAATATCCCTTGTAATTAGAAAAATGCAAAATAAAACCACCCTAAGATTTCATATAACTCCAATTAAAATGGCTATTATCAAGAACACAAGCAATAATAAATGTTGGCATGGATGTGGGGAAAAAGGCACACTCATACATTGCTAGTGGAGTTGCAAATAAGCCACTCTGGAAAGCAGTATGGAGATTTCTCAGAAAGCTTGGAATGGACCCACCATTTGACCCAGTTATCACACTCCTTGGTTTATACCCAAAGGACTTAAAATCAGCATACAACAGTGATGCAGCTATATCAATGTTCATAGCAGCTCAATTCACAATAGCAAATTGTGGAACCAAACTAGATGCCCTTCAATTGATGAATGGATAAAGAAAATGTGGTATATATACACAATGGATATTACTCTACCATAAAGAAAAATAAAATTATGGAATTTGCTGGTAAATGGATGAAGTGGGAAAATATCATTCTGAGTGAAATAAGCCAAGCCCAAAAAACCAAAGGCCAAATGTTTTCTCTGATAAGTGCATGACAATATATAATAATGGAGGGTAGCAGGGGGAAGAGAAGAATGATGGAACTTTCAATGGTGTAGAGGAAAAAGGGGTGCGAGAGGGTGGGGATGGAAAAACAGTAGAATGAAACAGACAGTATTACCCTATATATATGATTACATGAATGGCAGGAATATAAACTGTTTAAAACCATAGAAATGAAAAGTTGTACCCCATTGGTGTACAATGAAACAAAAGGTGTCTGTAAAAATAAAAAAAAATATTTTAATAAGAAAATGGAAAAAAATAATTAAAGTGAGTAGTGAGAATTCTGTGAGATGTGTATGGAGGACAAAAATGACATAGAAATGAGGGACCTATGAGTTGTTTGGGTGATCTATATAATGTGAGGTTGGACTCCCTGATATAAGTAGGGAGGGTTCTGTGAGATTTGTAGTATAGTCTCAGGTGTAAAAGTAGGGGTCATTGAAATACATAGGGAGAGAACTCTGATATGTGTAGGGATGGATTTCAGAGGGGTCTAGATAGGTCACTATTAGACTGTGCAGAGGGATATATGAGAGGTGTAGGTAATTTTTATGACTGATTATAAAGGTTATCTCAGTAGTGTAGGGAGGTTCCTCTCAAGGCAACAGTGAGATATGTCTAATATGAGTAAGGAGAAAACACTGAGGTGTGAAGAGAGTGTTTGTTGAGGATAGTGGATGGAATCAGAGGCATTTTAGGAGGACATTTAAAGAAATATCTGAGGTTTGTACTTATGGTGTCTGGAGGTGAATAGGGAGGGTATTTTGCTAGGTAGTGAGTGTTAT
>NW_025920295.1:0-111868 GCF_902686445.1 Sciurus carolinensis | reverse complement strand
CACCATATCAACAGACTTAAAGTTAAGAATCACATGATTATTTCAATAGATCAGAAAAAGCATTCGATAAAATACACATCCCTTCATGCTCAAAACACTAGAAAAAATTGGGGTAGTGGGAACATTCCTTAACATTATAAAGGCGATCTACGCTAAGCCCATGGCTAATATCATTCTAAATGGTGAAAAACTGAAAGCGTTCCCCCTAAAACATGGAACAAGGCAGGGATGCCCTCTTTCACCACTTCTATTCAACATCGTCCTTGAGATTCTAGCCAGAGCAATCAGACAAACAAAGAAATTAAAGGGATACGAATAGGAAAGAGGAACTCAAACTATCCCTGTTCGCTGATGACATGATTATATTTAGAGGAACCTGGAAATTCCACCAGAAAACTTTTAGAACTCATAAGTGAATTCAGTAAAGTAGCAGGATACAAGATCAATGCTCATAAATCCAATGCATTTTTATACATAATGTGAATCTTCAGAAAAAGAAATAGGAAAACTACCCCATTCACAATAGCATCGAAAAAATAAAATACTTGGGAATCAATCTCACAAAAGAGGTGAAAGACCTCTACAATGAGAATACACAACACTAAAGAAAGAAATTAAGAAAACCTTAGAAGATGGAAAGATCTCCCATGTTCTTGGATAGGCAGAATTAATATTGTCAAAATGGCTATACTACCTAAAGTGCTATACAGATTCAATGCAATTCCAATTAAAATCCCAATGATGTACCTTGCAGATATAGAGCAAGCATTATGAAATTCATCTGGAAGAATAAAAAACCTAGAATAGCTAAAGCAATCCTCAGTAGCAAGAGCGAAGCAGGGGGTATTGCAATACCAGATCTTCAACTCTACTACAAAGCAATAGTAACAAAAACGGCATGGTATTGGTACCAAATAGACAGGTGATCAATGGTACAGAATAGAGGAATGGACACAACCCAAATAAATACAATTTTCTCATACTAGACAAAGGTTCCAACAATATGCAATGGAGGAAAGATAGCCTCTTCAACAAATGGTGCTGGGAAAACTGGAAAACCTATATGCAATAGAATGAAACTAAACCCCTATCTCTCACCCTACACAAAACTCAACTCAAATGGATCAAGGACCTCGGAATCAGACCAGAGACCCTGGCATCTTATAGAAGAAAAGTAGGTCCAAATCTTCAACTTGTTGGCTCAGGATCAGATTTCCTTAACAGGACTCCCATAGCACAAGAAATAAAAGCAAGAATCACAAACTGGGATAGATTCAAACTAAAAAGCTTTCTTCAGCAAAGGAAACTATCAGAAATGTGAAGAGAGAGCCTACAGAGTGGGAGAATATCTTTGCCAACCATACCTCAGATAGAGCGCTAATTTCCAGAATCTATAAAGAACTCAAAAAACTCTACACGAAGAATACAAATAATCCAATCAACAAATGGGCTAAGGAATGAACAGACCTTCACAGAAGAAGATGTACAAGTAATCACCAGATATATGAAAAATGTTCAACATCCCTAGTAATAAGGGAAATGCAATCAAAACTACCCTAAGATTTCATCTCACCCCAATTAGAATGGCGATTATCAAGAATACAAGCAACAATAGGGTTGGCGAGGATGTGGTGAAAAAGGAACACTCATACATGCTGGTGGGGTTGCAAATTAGTGCAGCCACTCTGGAAAGCAGTGTGGAGATTCCTCAGAAAGCTTGGAATGGAAACACCATTTGACCCAGCTATCCCACTCCTTGGCCTATACCCAAAGGACTTAAAAGCAGCATACTACAGAGATACAGCCACATCAATGGTTCATTGCTGCTCAATTCACCATAGCCAGATTGTGGAACCAACCTAGATGTCCTTCGTTGATGCATGGATAAAGAAACTGTGGCATATTTATACAATGGAATATTACTCCGCAATGAAGAATGATAAAATTATGGCATTTGTAGGCAAATGGTCCGAAATTGGAGAATATCATGCTAAGTGAGATAAGCCCAATCTCAAAAACTAAAGGACGAATGATCTCGCTGATAAGCGGATGAGGACATATAATGGGGGTGGGAGGGCTTAGCATTAGGTTTAGGGTTAGGCTTAGAGTTAGGCTAAGGAGAGCGGTAAGAATGAAGGAAAGAGGACTGTATAGAGGGAAAAGGGGTGGGAGGGGTAGGGGGAAGGAAAAAAATTAAACATCATTGCCCTATGTAAATATGATTACACAAATGGTATGCCTTGACTCTATGTACAAATAGAGAAACAACATGTATCCCATTTGTATACAATAAAAAAAAACTACACTGAAAGTCCTTCTTTCTCCAGTTATAAAGGAAGTCAGTCAAGAATTTAGTTAGCAGGCTTCAGGGGTGCATGCCAGTAATCTCAGCAGAGTGGCGAAGCTGAGGCAGGAGGGTGGTGAGTTCATGTTCAGCCCAAGTAAAAGTGAGGCTCTGTGCAAGTTCAGTGAGACCCTGTCTTTTAAATAAATTACAAAATAAGACTGTAAATAAAACCACAAGTCAAGTATCCCTGAATTAATTTGCTAGTAACCCCAACCCAAAAGCAGAAAACAATATAACGGTTACAAAAAAAAAAAAAATAGTTTGTAGTATTGGTGGAAATGTAAAATAGCACATTCACTGGGAAGATTTCTCAAAAGACTAGGAATGGATCAACTATATGGTCTACCTATAAATACTTCAGAATTTATCCTAAAAATTAAATTCAACTCACTATAGCAAAACACACATAACCATGTTTATAGCAGCACAATTCAAAATAGCCACACCTCAGAATGAGCCAAAGCATCTGTTCACTGATGGATGAAAACAGAGAAAATGTGGTGTATAGACACAATGCAGATTTAGTCAGCCATAAAAAAAAATGATGACATGCCATTGACAGGAAAAAAGTTACAACAGGAGAACATTATGTTATGTGAAATAAGTCAAACTCAGAAGGTTAAGAAATATGTTCTCTCCCACATTCCAAGCTGGAGGTAAACAGGAAAAGAAAGATGGGGATGTGATGAAATACAAGGGAGATCAGTAGAGAGAGGGAAAATGAGTGGGGGCATTTCTGGGAAGTGAAGCTGGTCACAAAACATGGCTGCACTGTGTACATGTGCAAGTGTGAATAAACAACTCCATCATGGTGCACATCTGTAACCACCAAGAAGAGGAGGAAGGATCAAGTATTCCCAAATGAAGGTTGATGTGATGGTTATAGTATAGTCCTTGCTGCAACTGGACTCTGAGTTCCAGTCAAGAGATCATGGGGCCTGGTCATGTGCACTTAGAGGAGGGGTCTGGCCATGCCCTTGACACTGACCATGGCAGTCAGGGGAAGGTTCAGGATGGGTGAGTGAAGTGGCCCCCAAGCACATTCCTGGCCATATCCTGCACAGGACTTGGGAAGCTAGCCTTGGTGGGGCATACTCTTCCTCCATCCCCAGGTGCTGGTGAAAGGGCATGCTCCTTGTCCATGGACACAGAGCCAAACATAGCCTGGTCCATTGTTGCTCCTGCCCCTGGTTTAGATTATTTCCTATAACTGGACTCACTGATGTGCATGACAGGCCCCAGCTAAACATGCCTTTCCCTCTCTGCCTGAATATTATTATTGTCTCTTCTGGAAATTTCTGGGGTTACTAGCTGAGCTCTATACACATCTTTGTGGCAAGGTTCAGGACATTGCCTTCCCACTTCTTAATTGGTGCTTCCTGCATCATCTTCTCAAGGATAGCTGGTTTTAATGCTTATGGATGAGTATTACTGGAAGGTAAGGAAACAGACCAAGAGTATCAGGAAAAGGTACATCTCAGGAGGAATCCTGAGAAGTTGGGCACAGGCTCTTCACCATTTCCCCATCTGGGTACACCAAGTACATGCTTCTCTCCAGCAGCAAATTCTCTGAACATGTATAAAATGTCTGTACCCAGAGAAAATGGGCCAAGTGTATGGATCTGAGGTGAGAGACAGTCACATAGAAGCATCATGCTACAGGACATTCACAGTCACTGAACTTTAGGCCCCAATGATGAAACCAGATGCTCATACATAATGCTGATATGTGTGCATGGCAGTCCTGACAGCCTTCAATGACCTGGCCCATTGGTCAAGTGTACAAGACAAGACCAGCAACCATGATCAATCAGCCACTCTGAGGGCACATTCCTGGGGGGGTGAAAGGGCAGTTCAGGATCCAAGTCCCCTTGAAGACATGCAAGAACCTAAATAGCAAGACTTACTCAGAGCAAAATTTTTCTCACATTCTCCTTCACTTTTAAAATTCAACCAGTGCCCATTAGATGGAGCATGGAGTGTGACACAATTCATCTCTGACACAATTCAAGACCACATTCAGTCATGGATGAACTGAGATTTTATCTATGGTGGGATAATGCTCTCCTATGCTGTACTGCCTTCTCACTACCAACTTCTGGGGTGTTGAGTATTTACAGACCTCCATATACTGGTGTGAGCAAATTCCTACTTGACTGAAAATTATTTTGATCCTCCTTCCACTCTGCTGCAAGCATATAAAGATGTCTTTTTCTCATTCATATTTCACTTCCCCATGGCCTCTGTCTTTATCCAGGTAGTTCCCACACATGTGTTTCTATAAGGTCATCATAACATTTATGGGTGGTAAAATGTTGTTTATTCATAAAAGTATAAAGAGACAGCACATCCTTGGTGGTGTGAGAATCATGGGTCAGCATGGTAGCACACCTCTGTGATCCCAGCCACACACAAGGAGAAGCAGGAGTATCGCAAATTTGAGTCCAGTCTAGGCAATGTAGTTATATCCTATATCATAATAAAGCATTCTGAGGAGCAGCTCAGTGCAGAGCACTTGCCCTAGGGTGTTGAGACCTGGGTTCAAATTCCCCCTCAACCCACTTTATAAATAATAAAAGATTGTGGAAGCTCTATACTTCAATTTCCTATTTTAAAAGAAAAACTGAAAAGGAATATGTTGCAAATTATCAGAGTTAGAAAAGTCTGAATTTAAAAATACTCAAAAAAGTAAAAGTTGTAATCAAATTTTAAATTATCAAGAAAAATCTTTAAATATGGAAAAGTCTGGAAGGTAATATACTGAATTCCCATATATTAATTACTCAGATTAAACAAATACATGTCATGACCAATCTTGTTTTAATTAGAATTTTATCCAGTATTTATTTGTATTCTAAAAGAAAAACACTGCTTAAAATTCACAAACAGTAACAGTATTTTATCTTCTAGAATGTAAGGCTCCTTGAACTTGGGCTCCTCCTGCCTCAGCCTCCCTTGGGGCTGGTGTGAGAGGCATGGCCAGGAGGATGAGCCACAGCAGCAGTTTGGGTCAGGTTCAGCCTGCTGTGTTGGGTTCCTGTGGAGGCACCACAGGTTGCCTTTTGTGCACCTCTTGATGCCAGTGTCTGGCCTCTTGTCCAGCATAGTGGTGAAGCCTGGTGGACTCACGACAGCTTCCCCAAGGAAGTTGTTCACCAACAAGGACCACTACCTGCACATGCCCCCACCTCTTCAGGAAGGAAACCTCCAGACTGAGGGGCATCACCAAGGCAAGTAGTGCCTTTATTTTAATGCAGTTTATTAAATAAAATTTGAAATGGTACATAAGATGATTTGAAGAGAACTTTGTGTTTGACCAAATTTTGACATCTAAGTCAGGACAACAGACTGAGAATTCTTTAAAAAGTCATCATTGGGCAGGTGGCCTGTAATCCTTGAGTCCAGGAGGTTGAGGCATTAGCATACAAGTTTGAGAATAGCCTCTGAAACTTCAAGACTTTGTCACAAAATAAATGAAAATAGGGACTGTTACTAGATATAAGAATCTCTGACTTCAATTCTCAGCATGAGTCAACTATATTAAATAAATAAAATGAAATAATTCCAGAGAGGAAGCTCCTGGAGTTGAATTGGTGGCACTGCTGGCAACAGAGGATGCTGAGGGCCACAGGTGGTTGCAGAACTCCCATCCCAGATGGGTCTCAAGGACTGTGACGGTAGAGGCGGGATCCCAGACCTTTGACAGGTCTGGTGGATGCAGGACCACTTGAGAAGCCTCACCCAAGTCTAGCAATGCAAGGGGTTTCCCTGATGGAGGGCAGTAGGCTGCTGCCCCAGGGTACTGATCAGGCTCTGGATTGAAGGCAGCAACTTGTGATGTACCCACTCAGGGGCAGTATCCACACCCTGGCTTTTGCAGAAGGGCCAGACACTCCAAGTAATTCCAAGCATGTGATCTCCTGCTAGGGCTTGCCCTTGGTCACCATGGGGAGAGGAAAGAATGGGATTAGGTAGGTGGAATCCCTGCATAACCAAGGAGTTCTTTCTGGGCTCAAGAGCAGGATCTCATCAGGAAGCAGTCCCTTGGAGTCATATGGACAGGCCAAGAAAACAGCAGTACTGTCTATCAGGTCTAGAGGGAATGTACTGCAGAATGAGTTGAATGAGTAGTGGGTAGCCTCAGGATGCTGGAGATATTAAAGAATAGCCTGAATGAAAGTCAGCTGACTTAAACCAGGATCCAGGTGGAACAACAGGACAATATTTGCATGAAGGAAACAGAACTGCAAGCATTGTATTCTCTGGGTCAGAAGAGGAAAAGGAGGTGTGCATTCATGACTGCACTTTGGCAAGTTATCTGTCCATCAGAATGGCAACCCTCCACTGCTCCTGGTGATGGACCCCAGAAAGGGAAGGGAAGGAAGGAAGAGTGAGTGGTCTTGGTGGCTGCTGGGATCTCAGAGGCAGTACCCTGGTGGTTTGGGTGAGGTTGGGGTACCCAGCAGAGTCCACTGTAAAGTTAAGCACTTGTTCCATAGTGTTGCATCCATGTAAACCAAGGGCTATCTTTAGGAGCTTGACCAAGTTGGCAGTCCCAGTGTCAGTGCAGTGACCCAAAGAATGGGGTGCTCTGGAAAAATTGTTTGTGCTCAGGTAGAGGTGTCACAGAGGGTATAGTCTTGCCTCCCCACCTGGAGATGGATGCTGCTCCACACACCCTGCTGTTGTGGCGCACATGGACAGATCATAAGGCCCTCATCCCAACTGGCCTGAAGCAGGTTCCATGGATTAGACATGCCAAACCTGAGGGAAATCAGCTTTTCTCCATAGAGTCAGCTGCCTCAGGTATTTTCTTTCAGAGATGCAAGACTGATGAATAGGCACCTGACTTTCCTGCTCAATTATGCAGGCCCATGGTCCATGATCATGGCACTGGCAGTCTTGGTGTCTGGACAGGGCCCCTATATGGGTCCTGAAAATCCCCTCTGGTTGTGTTGCACATGGCAGAATCTGTATTCCTTGGACCTGACTGACTTCAGCACTGATGCCTCCCAGAGGGCTCTACCCCCTGAAAAAAATCCCACTCAATGCTTTTTAGCATTGGATATTAAACATGGAGGAGGTTCATCAAGCATTAGGCCACACAGTTCATCCCAATACATACACCTTCTGAACATGTGAAATGCATTTGTTCACTTCAGTAGCCTCCAAATTCAATATGTGGGCTGACTCTGGGGAGGAAGGAATCAGGCCACACACATGTTGCCCCCACCTC
The DNA here is from genome assembly GCF_902686445.1 of Sciurus carolinensis. Taxonomy (NCBI): domain Eukaryota; kingdom Metazoa; phylum Chordata; class Mammalia; order Rodentia; family Sciuridae; genus Sciurus; species Sciurus carolinensis. The sequence goes on along the minus strand of NW_025920295.1, from coordinate 104,285 downwards.
TGAGCACCTGCCTGTGCTGAGGGGCCTCCTCACAACTGCCTCTCTGGTAGACCTAACACAAAGTTTTCCATAGAGGGTCCTGTGTGAGCACCTGTAGGGGGAGGTGGGAGGAATAAGCCCTGTCATTGTACCCAAGGACAACAGAAAATCTTTCAAGCTGGCAGAGCTGGTTGGAAGCCTCCAGCTAGGGCACCTGATGTCAGGAGCCTACTTGGTGGTGTATTTTAAGACAGAGGGACACATGAGGGTGCAGAATCCAGACAAAAAAGCATTTCTGATCTACCAGCATTGTTCCCCTGCTTCCAAGGGGGCCACCATTGGGAGATCCTGAGGAATCCCACATCAGAGGACCCTCACTGAATATGCTGCACCTGTCTCAACTCTGAGGCCCAAGACCGATGTGGGGAGTATTGTGTGAAAAGGCTGACAAGGCATCCCCAGTGTGGAGCTTCCTGAGGTGGGGGCTGAAGGTGGGGTGCAGCCACATGAGCACCTGGAGCCCTACTAGTGGTGGGCAGCTCTTCAGGGCTCTGTGATAAGCTGTCAAAGTGGGACCAACCTGACTTCAGCCTCAGCACACAAGTGAGCATTACTCTCTGTGACCTTTGACCAACTGTGCTTCCTGGCTGACTTCAGTTTGGGTCTGACTTACACCATCCCTGATGCCAGAGCCTTGTGAAGGAAGATCTCCTGTTAAACAAGAAGGGCTATGAGACTGGACTAACAGGGTGCTGCCCTTATGATGATGACCACTCAGGAGGCTGAAGCAGGAGTATCAAGTTTGAAGCCACCCTGAGAATCTTAGAGAGACCACATCTGAAAATAAGACACAGAGTGCAAGGGGCTGATGAGGAGAAGAGAACACTGGGTGCCAGCCCTACTGCCATCCCCACCCTGACAAGGGATAGAAACTGAAGGGGAGAGGGACTCAGAACAGACTAGGCTGAGGCGGCACCTGGGACTTGAGAACACCAAGAGTTTTGTGATTGAAAACTTGGGGTTTGTGAACACTGCCCCTCTAATCATCACCAGGCTCCCAGCTGTTTTTGGTAAATCCCAGAAACACTGAGGAAGGAGGAACGGGATGTGAGGAGAAGACAGCACCTGAACCCCTCTGCACTAGACATCCCCGACAGTTTGTGATGCCCTGTCCAGCCTCTCTTCATAACTCCCATACAATTTGTGATATAATGGCCTAGGGGGAGGGGCAGGCAAAGTTATTTTTGCTACCAACCTGTCAATGAGGACCTCACAGAGCCTGTGTGACTCCTGCTGTCAGGGTCTGAAAGGTGTGAGAAGGGGTTTGAGCAACTGAAACAAAAATGAGAAAGATGGTTTCCGGGCAGCTCCCAAGCAGGGAATGGCATGGGTGGAAACACGGGGTGCCTCACTGAGAACTCACCAGGAGTTTGAAGAATGCAGATAATTAAGTTAAATGTGGGCCCCTCTGAACTAGTCCCCTGGTTTTGCACTGGCTGCCTACCACAAAGCCCACCTGTTCAAGGGCTCATCACTCTTCATGGGCAGCAGTCAAAAGTGGCCTTTGACAGTAATAGTGAGCCTCACATTTCCTTTGCTCCTATTGCCTGAGCTCCATGTGGGGCTGATCCATGCCAGCACCCAAGGCTGCCCTGCGTGGTCTCAGAACTGATGAGCAGGAGGCTGCAAGACTTGTGCATAAACTTGCAGGGCCCATGGTTGCTGCCTAGGGTGCTGAGACAAGTTGCCCACATACTCTGCTCCCCAACTCAGGCAGCACTATCATGCTTGACACTGACTGTGGCCACATGTCCCTGGTTCTTCATGATTTCAAACACAAGCTAAATGGTTCTTCATTTTCTGAGTATCCTCACTTCTCCTTCCATTTGAAATTTTATAAAATGGAGTTCGTGTCTATCTGCATCCATGTCCACATCTCAGTGAGCTGTGCACATGTGGGGATGCCCTTAAACATTCACTACGGTGAGGCATTACTGGAAGCCCAGGGAAGATGAGTGTCCAGCAGAGCCACCCTCTGTGTTTGGCAAAAGGCCACCATTCATACTATCCCCACTCTTAAACTGAGGACACTGAGGTTCCAGGAGGCCAGATAAGAGTCACCGGCAGTGGAAACAGCTCTGTTAGAACTGTGGCCCTGGGCTACTCTGTTTTTATCCAATCATTGCTCATCAGTCCCCCAACTGAACTTTCTGGAAGGGCTTTTTATAGTAGGCACACAGTCTCAGAGGATGCTGAATTGACTGCACTATGGTCTAATGATCCTGACTTTGCCTGGAGGATGCTGTCATCCACCTTGATCCACATGGTCTGCCATCCATAGCTGTACCCCTGGGCCCTCATTTGAGTACTCCATTATTGTAGGAGTGCCGTTTGCTGTTTTTGTCCTCAGTGTGATTGTGAGCTTAACCTTCCCTGTCTGCTTCTCCTAAAGAGAATGATTGCTGTATAATAAAGCAGATGAACTGTCTCTTCCCTCTATGTTCTCAAGCAGGGATTGAGTGGAGGTAGCCTGCTGCCTTCCTCAGTGGGAAATTCATGTGACCACCACTGTTCTCAGCAGTCATGTGACTCCTGAATGACAGCAATGAAGTTGGTGTGAAATCCCCTCCCAAGCTGGCCCTGCTTGGTGCATGTATGGAGGCAGCAGACCCTGCTGTAAGTCAGACTCCATGATCATGTGCAATTAGGGGGAGTGGATGCCAGGCGGCTAAGATGACCCCCATTTTTGCTAAAGTGCATTCATCTCTGTCATTGATCTGGCCCAGGGAGGAGGCCAGAATGCAGTTATCTTTCTGACTTCATGGTGGTTTAAGCTTCTATTTTCATTATCATAATTTATCAAAACACTTAAAAATGTATGTTTTTTTCACCTAATTCAATTGCATCTACAAAAGGACATCTACATCTGAATGAAGCTTGGGTGGGATTAACCACAATTTTGATGCCTTTGTAGATGTTTCTGGGATTCCTGGATTAAGCCTTCGGCATTGCTCTCCCCATGTAGGGGCTGAGTGCCACTTCTATTTCCTACCACTCCAACACTTGACACAGTTATGTTGGAGTAGAGGATCTGACATTTGACACATTTTGTTGAAAGATTTTCCTCCCTCTTCGGGGCCATAGGTGTTGTATGTTTCCATGTGTAGTTGCTTTTAATACTAATAATCAATACATCCTTAGATTCAGATTATAGAGAATACTGGGGAGATTTCATGGTGCTGGGACACAAAATAACATACAATAAAGTTTATTAATACTTAGATGAAATCATAAATAAGCAATTATGATTTGCTCAAATTTGTAAGGAGCCTGTAATTTCTTTTAGTATACAAATGATCTAAAAGTTATATATATATATGTATTTGAGAAAGTATTCCTCTGAACTTTGATGTGGTGTTTGGTCTTCATTACTTTCTTAGGGTTTATGATTAAGTTTAAGAATATTTTTCCCAATTAATAAGAAATAAATAGGTTAAACATAAGTACAATTTTTATTCTTTCTATTTATAGTTCTTTAAAGATCAAAATAGTTTTAGTCTGCCATTGAGTACATAAAATAGAATAAATATTAACTATAAGCCAATTCCTCTATTCTCTGCTAGTGATAACAAAAACTTTCCACTGTTAAAAGCTAACATTAGAGTTCTTGGAAAGGGTAACTTCTATAGAAACTTAATAATAAATTCTTTCAGGGAAATTAAAACTAAATGGAGCATAGTGCACTCTACCTTGCTGGTAACTGGGTTTTGTTTTTTGTTTTTTATTTAAGCTATCATGCAGTAAGAACATGTTTCTTGAATAAGATAATTAATTATACTCTTGAAGATTTTTTACTTAACATTTTCATTGTATTAACCATGAAGTGATGCAATCAATACCAAAGAAAAAAACATACAAAAAGATTCTGTGAACAATAAAGATTCAGATTCAGCCTCAGAACACTTGGGTCTCTCTATGTTGTTTCTCCACTGTGCCAATGCCTCCCATCCACCTAGAACACCTGAACGCTGCTAGGAATGGACCATGGCAGCTGAGAAGTTGGATCATGGTCCCCAGGGTTACTGCAGAGCCTTTTTCACCTGAAAGCCAAGATCTGGCCAAACCGAATAATCACCAAGCTTTAGCATTGCTTTCCAGAGTCATGGGACCCCCCAGGGTGCAGCAGCAGTCCTACTTCCATGTATCTTCCTCCAGGCAGGTCTGTGGAGCCCAGGGCTCCACTGTGACATCCTGAGCCCAGTGACCCAAACCAATCCTTTCCAGGAAGCACTGTAGCAAAAGGCTTCCAGTTACATTTCAGCCTCCCATTGGAGACACAGAAATGCAGCAAGGAGTTATGTGGTCACTGTCATGTAGGAGTCACACACAAATGCACACACACACACTTGTGTGCACACACATCTTGCCATTGCTTGTGTGGTAGATCATTCACTCATTTTCTGTTTTCCTTCCTTCCTTCCTTCCTTCCTTCCTTCCTTCCTTCCTTCCTTCCTTCCTTCCTTATTTCTTTACTTCATTCCTTCCTTCCATTCTTCTTTCTTTTTGGTATCAGGAACAGAACCCAAAGGCACTTTACCACTAGGCCATGTCCCTAGCCCTTGTTATTTTTTGAAACAGAGTCCAACTAAGTTGCTTAGGGACTGGCTAAATTGCTGAAACTTGCCTAGAACCTGGAATCCTCTTGCCTCAACCTCCCAAGTCATGGGACATCCATATATTTTCTATGAGCATTTCCAGAGGTCCTCTCAGGCACTGAGTTTCTGCCACAGGAAAGGGAGATGAACACTACAAGCCTGAGTACCAGATGCTCCTCATCTCTTGAGCACAGCTGGGGAGATGCAAACTGAGTATGGGGAACACCCCCAAACCTGGCTTGGCACAGAGTCCCATGCTTGTTCGTCCCTTCCTGCTGGATGCTGAGGATCATGCTCCCTGCACACAGTAGGGCCAGCAGCACAGCCTTCTTTGGCACAGTCCTCCTCCTCCTCTCCCCCTTTCTTGAAAGTTCTGGGTTGCCCAGACCCCTTGCTGGACAGCCTTTCCTGTAGCTTGTTTTAGTCACTTTTTGAGTTAAAAGTCAATATTTAATTAACTACATAATTACATTCAGGTTAATTGGAATCTGGGTATTTGCTCACCTGTGCTTGCTGGGACACCATCATCCTCACCCTAACATCTGTCCCTTGACCCTTTACCACAGTGCTCCCCAGGCAGCACTGAAACCAAGTCTCTGGGGCTGATGGGGAGCAGTTGAGCCTAGCTTTCCCTGGAGGACAACCCCAGATTTGTCCTCCATCTGAACCTTTCCTGCAGTTAGCAGTGAAGGGGGTTCCTCCTTATGATCCCACCTCTCCACACACAAGGAGAAGCTTAATTAAACTCATCCATTAAAGACAGAAAGGGGGGCCCCATAAGCCTGACTGGTCCAATTGTGGAGGAGGAAATCTCAAGACATCTTGCCTCCTCAAATTTAGGGCTGGACGGGGCAGCTCAGGGGTGGTGCATCTTGACTGAGGGTCCATGGGCCTCTGCATGAGAGGGTGCTGACTTCCTCAGCCAGTGTTTGTATGCCAATGAGCAGAGGCTCCCACAGAGCTCACAGGGAATGCTGACCTGTCCCCACCCAGGACCCAGCAGCAGCTCACAGAGGTCCTTCTCTGGGACACCAACACACCTGGCACCCCCTGTCCCCCAGCAAATGGCAGAAGCTCACTTTCATCAGGTTTCCTACAGCCCTCCACCTGGAAGTAGAAGGTGAACCAGCCATGGAAGGGGGCCAAGCAGTAACTCCCAGCAAGAGTAGGAAGCCCATACTTTGTCTCTGTCTACAAAAAGCTTCCTGGGAATTTAATAGACATTACATTAAACAAGGATTATCCAGAAAAAGACTGGAAATTTCACTATGTTGAGGCTTCCAAGCCATAGACACTGTCTTTCCAATTCTTTTATTTTTTCCATCAAAATTTTCAAGTTTTGGCATACAGAGCAAGTCTGTATGTTGCTAATTTTATACCTGATAGTTCATTTTCTTTGTAGTAATTATAAGTGGTATTGCACTTTAATTTGGTTTCCATTTGTTCATTGTTAGCATGTAGAAATGCAATGAATTTTATGTATTGATCTTACATCACATGAACTTTTTGAATTCACTAATTAGTTCAAAGAACTTTTCATTTTGTTTTGGTTTGTTTGTGTTTTTAGGATTATCTTTGCAGGCAATCATGTCATCTGAAAACTGAGACTTTTCTTTTTTCTATATTTATGCCTTGTATTTCTTTTTTTTTTTTTTGTCTTATTACACTGTGAAGAACTTCCAGTACTGTGCTGCATAAAAGGAAGGAGTGAAGAGGGACTTGGTGTCATGCACTTTCTGTCAGGGGAAAGCATACAGCCCTTCACCCTTAAAGATAGTATTAGCTGTAGGGTTTTGTTGATGTTGTTTGTGAGATTTTTGGATTTTTTTGCACCTGTTGGTATTGATGTATTACACAGATTGCTTTTTTTTAATATTAGCTACCTTGTATACCTGGAATAAATTGCACATGTTGCATAAGCCTTTTTCCACCTGGTTGTATCCAATCTGCTAATATTTGAAGATTTTGTTTTCTAAGTTCCTGAAAGATATTAGTCTGTAATTTTCTAATCATGTGCTATTATTGTCTGTTTTTGTTTTCTAGGAGACACTTCTCATAAAATGAGCTGGGAAGGACTCCATCTTTGTGTTCTGGAATAGATGGAATGAAATTGATGCTAATGTCTTTTTTATGATGAATAAAGTTCTCCAGTAAAGCCTTCTGGACCCAGAGATATTTTTACAGAGCATGTATTGTTACTCACTTTCTTTCTTCTCAATTGAGTGTGATAGTTTGTGGTTTCGAAAGAAGTACCCACTTCTTCCAAAGTGGACTCCAAGTATTAGTTGGGCTTTGTTCCTTTCTGTGGTGGTGGAATGCTCAGGAACACCCCTGGTTTGCTCCTGGTGATGGTGGCGCATTTCTTCCCTCTTTATCTTCTTCAGTCTTCTTGTTATATGTTCATTTACATTTTGTTTGTATATTTTAAAAATGTCCTTGTGGACTTTCTCTTTTCTCATGGATTATATAGAATGGTTCTGCTTCATATTCACATTTGAAGATTTTCCTGTGGTCCTGTTGTTTACTCCAGGTTCATTTCATCATGGAAAGAGAACATTCATTCTCATTGCAACCTTGATTCTTCTGAGTTGTTGAGGTTTCCTTTGTGAACCCAGAGATGGTCTCTCTTGGCAAACACTCCATGTGAACCTGGCAAAAATGTGTGGTCTATGGTCATTGCACAAAGCAGCCTGTGCATATCAATCAGATCCTGCCAATTATGGGGTCATTCATTTTCACGTTGACCTTACTGTCTCCTGCCTGTTAGATCTGGTTTCTTGACAGATCATTTAGTGATATGAAGTGTCCAAAACCAATATCTTCAGTGTTGGAGCCTCCAATTCTGATCATAGGTGTATCTCTTTCTCTGTTCAAATGGTCATCTTTTGTCCTTGTGGTTTGAAGCTCAGTGGTTTGGTTTTACCCATTTAAGACATCATGGGGGAGATATGCTTTCCTCACTGGATCATGTCCCCCACTGATCCAAGTCATTTTCTTTGCTTTAAATCCACTAATCTAGCACTAATTTGGCCACTGCTGTGTTACTAAATTCATGATATGACACAGCATGCCCCTCCTTTATTGTCAACCTCCAGTTCACTGTGCTCAAGTGAGTTTCTCCTATGCAGCATGTAATAGGCTGGTGGTTTGTAATCAACTCTGTCATTGTCTCTCTATTTCAAATGTTATACTTAGATTATTGACATTTTGACCAAGTATTGCTATGTTAGTGTTTAGGACAGCTGTTCTATTATTTATTTTCTATTTTTCCCCTCTAGGTTCATGTGATTCCACTTTGACTTTCTGGAGCAGTACCTTGCATACTCTTTTCAGCACTGCCTGGGTGCCACCATGTGCATTCCCAGGCTGCCACATCATGCTGTCATCAGTGTTTCATCACTGAGATAAAGCACTGACGCCTCCACTGAGGCCACTACTCTGCCCACTCCTGAAATGGAGTTATCTTAAACTTGCTTTGCACACATTGAGCATCATATACTATTTGTGCTTCAGCTGTCTCATATCACTTAAGAAACTGAATAGTAAGGAAGAGTTTATTCTATTTACACCCTTTTTGTTACCCATCTTAAAATTCTTTCATTTCTGTAATTTCAAGAACACCTGTTTCTTTCTGCCTCCATAGTTACTTTGGAAGTGAGTTCCTGATGGACAACATATAATTTAATATGCTCTGCCAATCTCTGTGTTTTTATTGGTGTATTTAGACCATTAACATTTAATGTAATTTATGACCAGGATTTCATTTCATGGGGTATTTTGGGGGCCCTGTTTCTTCTGTTTTTAATTTTTACCTTTAGGATTTTTGTTTGTTTGGTTGGTTTTTGGTCTTCCTGTGAGTTCCTAGGAACTTCTCTAGAGTTATGCTTTGACACATCTATGTGTTTTCCAGGGCATCTCTCTGTGCTGTTTCTCAGTTGCCGTTCTATGTAATCCTATCTACTCATGTCTCATCCCACTGCATTGAGTGAGTTGCAGAGCTCTAACCTCCAACCTTATCCAGGATGCTGCCCCTCTGGGCCTGGGAAAGTCACCTAAGCCTTCTGTGCCTCACAACCCTCTTGTATGTGACAGGGTTAATAATGGCACTGGCCTCCTTGGGCCTTTGCAATGAATAATGGAATTGCTGCCTAGGAAGTTCCTAGGACTGTGACTGACACACAACAAGCCCTGGATAGTCAGCACTTGCCCATGTACAGGCAGAACATGGTAGGGTCAGGTCTGGGGTAGTCTGACTGCTTTGCTCCCTCTGTGGACAAGAAAGTCAGGGTTCCCATCTCCAGCCAAAGTGCATAGTCATGTGGAGGTGTCCTATACATTGCAGGATGCTTAATAGTATCCCTTGTTCCTCCCTCTAGGTGCCAGCCCCCTCCCCCACCCAAAACATTGAAAGATCTGATTCAAAATGTCAATAGCAACCAGGTTGAAAGACCCTGGCACAGGGATGGTGCAGATCTAAGAAAGTTCACAATGTTGTTAATGGCAGCTACCATGTGCTGTGTGCTATGCAAGGTGTTGGGGACCATGCTGTGACCAACACAAACTCTATCTCTAACTGTAGAAAGCTGCTCCTCTATTGGTACCAGGTAATAAGTTGAGTGTAGCAGTAAGTGAAGCAGGAGACAAAACCCAGTGAATGCCTGGGTGTTGCTACTGCTTAGGTAGTGCCCAGGACAGGCTTCAGAGCAGGTGGCATTTATGCTTTGAATTTACAGAGAATAATGATTCCATCATACAATCTCTGAGGAAAAACTCATTGTCAAAAAAGAGTCAGAGCAAAGGCCCTGGGGCAGAAGTGAGTCCAGCAATAGAAAGAGCCCTGGGGTGGGGCTGGATAGGGGAAGGAGGAGAGGTGGGCCAGGGCCAGGTTACATTGCTTCAGGAGTTTGCACTTATTCTGTAAACCATGAGAGGGGGGCGAGTGTTGGGTAGTGAGTTGGGGAATTGGGGTATGAAGTGCTCTCAACCAGGTGAAACTTGTGTCTTGAATGGCCATGACCTGGAAGTGAGGCCCCTCTGATTTGGAACCCCTTCAACTCTGCTGCTCTCATGCAATTCCAATCCATGCTGAGTGGTCCCACTTTAGAAAGACCCCTCCAGCTGCCCTAGGGGGCATTCAGGATGGGGCAGTGTTGGGAGAAGGTGGGGAGACTGCCAGCTACATCACAGTCCCCAAGAGAGAGAATGCAGGCAGCATCCAGGAAAACTTGCTCTGTGCCCAAGCTGGGGTTCTGGGTGGTGGCTGAACTTTCCCAAGGACAACAGAGACAGGCAGAATTCATCAAGGTCACAGCAAACATAAGGAAGCTTGGCTGCAAGGTCCTTGATCTCCTCCCAACACCTCGCTTTTTGTTTAAAATAAATAAGACCAAAAGTCTATTTTTGGACAAGATGTGCAGACTCAATTCCTCAAGAAGTAGAAAAATGACCACAGAAAGCAAAGCACAGAGTGAGATCAGAGCCCTGTGGGGTGGAGGTATCTGCTCCCCCAACATGGATCATTTCTTCAGTGGAATGTGATAGTTTATTCCCTCGACCCTCTAGCCCTTTAATTCTTTTTCTTTGGAATATCATCTTGCTTGTTTACAATTTAAATCTAACAAGAGTCTTGTTTGTGATGGGATTTGCTGACACAGGACTTGGCCACACCTCCCCACCTCCCCACTGGGAAGTAGAAAGAAGTGACAATCATCCATTAGGTTAGCAGTGGCCTGTGTCCACTATCAAAGGGCAGTGGAATTTGGATGTTTGTGAATATTGTTGCTGGCAGCAAATATAAAAATACCCTAGCTGGGACTCTGAAATTAGCTCTTATGGTTCAATCCCTAGTGAACCTGGAGCCTTTTTGAATAAATTATTAAAATCATGAACCAAAACTGAGCTGCCCAGAGTAGATGATTTGTATTAAAGCTCACAGTAGAGGTTGTGTGGAGAGTCATGCATATGGATCTTTGCAGGCAGTTATCAAAAATGATTTGCAGCCAGGAAGCAATCAGTGCTAGGACTCACACTGATGATTTGGTACCTAAGAGCAGGGCATCATTAGAATGAACTCAGGGGGCAACTGATGGGCGTTGACACCCCTGCATACCATTCCTGGAGTCTCATTTCTCAGCAGAGAATTGCTGAGTGGCCTTGAGCTTGGAGAGGTCTGTGGGGGCCTTCTGATGTGGCCTCATAGGATATGGAGACTTCTGTGTTATCCTAAGGACACAGGTAAAGATACTTCAAGAAGAGGAGGGATGTGACACTCTGATTCCAGGTGGAAGATAGATTATCAGGACTTGGGGCAGAAGCAGGGAGACCACAGAGTTTCATCCATAGAGGAAGCCACTGCAACAGTCAGATGAGTAAACAGCTGCAGAGGAGTAGGAAGGGGCTGGGGGTTCTTGGGGACCCAGGTGAGGAACAGGAACAAGGATGCTCCTGGAATTGCATGTGGACCAAGTTGGTGACTGAGCACCAGCCTCTCTCTTGGGATCAATACATCTTGGGATCAATACATGTCTACTGTAGGACCCAGGATTGAAATCAGCTGAATACTGAGCTTGGTTTACAGCTTTATATTGACTCATGACAAACCAAAAGAAAATGCTGGAATAATAAAAGGAACTGTGGGTGTAATGGGGACACAGAGGACAAGGAAGACAATTTGAGGTGGAAATCTACCCACATGTTGTGTGTTTACATGCTCTGCACACACATGCATGTATGTTTCCACGTGTATATTGTGTGCACAAAATTTGAACCCAGAGCCCAATCCTTGAACCCATGCTATTTAACCACTTTCTGGGTCAACATTGAGTTGTTCCTGTTTGAAAGTTTATTTTTCCTGCTCTAAACCCTGCTGTGGGGATGTCTGGATGCATGTGTCTTTGTGCTCTGCATTTCTAGCTATGAATTTCATGGAGTGAGAGAGGAGGTATCAGGTTCATTGTGGCATCAGTCAGCTCCCACAGCAGCCCCCACTCTCAGCAAGTACCTGGCTGCCTGGCCTTCTATGGAGGCCAGACTCCTCCTCTCTGAAGATTGAAGAGGCCTTTGAAGGCAGCCAGAGATTTCCAAATTGGCAGATGAGGAGGAGGCTGGGCCTTTGAATCTCTGTGGTTCATCACAGGTCAAGTATCCTTGTGCCCCCAAAACTGAGCACATGTCCCCAATCCCCATGAGAGCTGCTCACAGAGGTGGGGTCTGGAAAGTACTCATCATCTGCTGTTTTCTTCTCCCCACAGCAGCTCTGGACTGGAGAGTTCTTGCCTGAGATGATTTTGGGCTTCCTTCCAGCCCCAGGGCAAAGAGTGGCCACCTTGATGGGAGGAAAAACATGGGATAGCACAGAAAGAGAGCTCTCTTGGTTCCCAGCAGTGAGGTGGGTGAAGGTGACAATGGCCACACCAGCAACTTCCCTTCTATACAGGGAGATAAACAGGGGACACAGAGACCCTGTCTGTATTATGTACTTTGACCAGGAAACCTGTGATGGGTGGATTTTTGAGGAACACTCTCTGGATAGGTGCTACTGCTTAATTCAATCCAAACAAAACTCTGGTAAGCATCTTTGGGTCCAGAGTCTGGTCAGGCTCTAGGGACACCCAGGTGATTGTTCATGGGTCTTGCCTGGAAGAGCAGCCAGTGCAGAGCAGAGTGGAGCAGAGGTCTCCAGCATCAGCCATGAACATCCAGTCACACTGTATTTGCTGTAACTCAGAGCCTTCTGACCTGGGCATTGCAATTTTATGCTAAGTAACTCTGGGTTGTGAATAGGAAAACAATATCCGCTGACAAAAACAGAAGGTCGTTGCAAAAACAAAGACATGAAAACTGTTATTAGGCATCAGTGAGCCACCTCCCTCCACAGTGGCCTTGTCTTTGTCAGTGAACAGAAGAGGGGCAGCTCTTGGAACTTTCCCTTCAACCTGGTCAGCAGGATGGAGACTGGAAGGTGAAAGAACTTTCTCAAGTGCAAGTCATGGGCTTTCAATGCTGAGGCAGGGGATGAGGGACCATGGCATTAGAGGCATGTCACTGTGATTGACTGACAGATCAGACTGCATGAGAATGTTATAGGCAAGACTCTAAGGGAAATGACTAAACAGACTCCATTTTGCTCTGAGACTCTATATTATGTAGGAAATAAGTTTCTCCCATGGGAACACACTGCGTCTGTGCCCATCATCAGTTACTTGGTGTGACATGTTTAATAATGTACAATGGAAACTCCTATGTAGTAAAGAATTGCTCTCTTTTGATTCCTATTGCTCCTAAACAATATACCATGTGAACAGTGATTATGTGGATGTTAGTAAACATTCTTTAGTTTGTACCTAAGTAAGGGTCATTTTGACCCACTTCCCTCTCTGTCGATGATCTCATGATGTTGATGTGTAATTTTGAATCATAGCAACAGACACTTATGATTAATGTGAATTTTGGTATAAGAACCCCTACAACCCTGTGGTCAGGTCTGTTCTCCCAATATTCATTTTTGGGGGCATCGTGTGTGGCAGTAAGCTGCCCAGCTTAATAAAGACTCTCAAATTTGAACTTCTCAGTGGCGATGGGTCTGTTCTTAAGTTGCACCCCATAACACCACAAACAACCCAGAAGTCCTGCAAGTTTGTCCTTACTGCTGAGACCAAAGCAGTTGCTGACATGTTCTAGCAGGAAATAGCCTCTTGTTCCTTTCATCAAAGGCTGACCCTGGCTGCAGGAGAATGGGACAAGAGCAGAAGCAGGGAGACCAGTTGGCCTTGCAGAGGTCTGGGGCAGTGCTGGGGCTTAGAGCAGGGTGGGGTGCCACTGAGGTGGGAGGTGGCTGGAATCAGGTGGGAGGGGAGGTGGGAAGGTCAGGGGCTGCTATGTTTCAGGAAGAGTAGTTGGGCAGGTGGGGGTGCAGCAAGGAGATGAGAAGTTCAATGCAGACAGGCCGAGGGGCATGGTAGACTTCAGAGGTACAGCAATATGTTCCACCAGGTCAGGGCATGTTGACCAGCTCTAGGAATGCTGCTAGGCTTTGCCTTGCTGAACAGAGACCCTGCTGTCAAGGACAGTGTGCTATTGAATTGCAATAAAATAGTCATGAAGGGAATATTCTGGGTTGAGATTTTAGAGAGGAACTGACCTGTGATCTCTAGTCCCATCAATAATGCTATGCCAAGTCCCTCCTGAGGCCCCTCACCACCTCCTCTTTGTTGAGAGTGACCATAGCAGAGTTTTCTTCCAGAAGATTGTACAACTATCATTGGTGGAAGGCAAAGGACAAAACAATTTACAGCATGATTTTTCATTCATTATCCTTTAATGAAGTTCAATGCTGCTGACTCCATGTCTGCTTAATTGATTTGTAGTTTAGCTACCATGTTTGAGCCTTGGATATTCAGAGCTAAACCCAAAACAGTAGACATTTTATTTGATCTTATAACATCCAGAGATCAGGAGGGGTGTCCTTTTGCATCACTGAAGAAACATTTGGGAAGCAGTTCCTGGAATCCAGTGTTATTCTTCTGGATTGTTATGGGGACAATAGTGAGCATGTATCAACCAACAGATCCCCGTGATTTGACATGGTTTTATTGCTGTTGTTTGTCCCCCAGGCCTTTCTATACACTGGGAGGTTCACATCTCTTACAGAGGTCCTTGCCCGGGCATTGCTGGGGTCAGGTGGATCTGAAGCTGATCACATGTCATCATGGATGTTCCAGGGACACTTGAAGTCAGGGGAGGGTTGCCAAGTAAATTTTAGCCCCAAGGAGACACCAGTGGTTTCATATAGTGCAGAACAGAGGTGCTTTCCCTCTCTGGACCCCAGTTCATTGCTCTTTGTCACCTGCTGGTGCAGGTCAAGGATCAAACCCCTGTGCCTGAAACCACAGTGCTAGACCTATGACAGCTTTCCTCTTATGCACACAACTGGGCTCATGTAACCCTCATCTCTGTACCACCCCAGACTTTCCTACTTACAGGTCTATCCTCCAATCTCTAGAGCTCATGTCCAATCAGTGTCTATAAGGGCTGGGGCTGGGCAGGTGCACAGTGGAGAAGTGAGTGAAGCTAAGATGATGGTGGACATGTGAGGACATGCCCAGTTTCATGAATTTCCTTCCCCTTGAACTCCCCATGTGGAAAGGGGACAGGAGGTGCAGATCTTCTGATGTTGCAAGCAGAGCCAGATGCAAAATCCTTCAATTAAAAATAAAAGTGGACTGCTCATTTTAAATGTTTCCTTTAATACTTTGTGGGAAGATTCCAAAACAAACTCAGTTATAACAGGATGTGGAAATCAGCCTGGGTTACACTACACTCAGTAGCTGAGTCATTCAATACTTTACAAGGCTAACCCAAACTGAGTGCTTGCTGTATGCCTGGCATTGAACTGCATGCAGGTATCACTCATGTCTCCCCAGTCCATCTTGAAGGATAACATATGACACCTCAAAACACATTGCTCAGCCTCTTGTCTACATGCAGTTAAGAGCACTTGAAAAACAGCAGGTGTGAGAGAATCACTTGATACAGCTGTTTCTCCAAGTCTGAGAGGATATCACCACATGAAGAATGACTTCTTGGTAGCAGAGGAGAAATGACCATCTTTGCACCAAAGACTGGGAGTTGAGACCAGGGCTCTTCAGTGCAGACCTAGCTTTGATGACTCAGCTTTTTTAGGTTCCCCACAGTTGTGTTTGCTCTTTCCTGATGTACCCACTCTTTGACCAGTTCTGTACTCAGGTATTTAATGGTGACTTTGAGTCTTCACTACCTTATGAAGGCTCCTGTCCATGTAAAACTTGTTGATCTGTCTGTGTCAATTTAATTCTCAGAATTAGCAACAAACAAACAAGCAAACTCCTTAAGAGTGGAGATAAAACTTTGCCTCCCTAAAATTTTGCCTTCCTGACAACACTCAGAACATCCTCAAAAGAGACAACAATACTGACATTGTTATTCTCCCCCCCTTCCAGGAAACAGTATCGTAAATGTTAGAGTCCCACAGACATAGCAGGGTAGGAGTGAATCCCAGGACTTACTCAAGAATTCATGCTGCCTTCCCCACCATCCTGAGTTTAATGACAGCACATTCTGGAATTTTTCTGGAAGTGTATATATAAAAGAAATCTTGGGCCTAAAGAGAACATTACCATACCTCTAGTAAGTGAGGACAAGAGAGTGACTCTCTGGAGACTGGAAATCAGCTAGCAGTGGGAGGCATGGGGCAGGGAGGGGATCTGACACATTCTTTGGACTCTGCCTTTTTCACACTGCAGGAGACCAAGCGGTGTGTGGTCTGACAGCTAGGGCTAGGGTGTGTTTCTTTTTCAACAGGAGACAGAGATAAGACAGAGATTCAGAGAGAGAGAGAAAAAGAGTCCATGACAGAGTCAGAGATGCAGACAGAGACAGAGATAAAGGTGGGTCAGTAGTGAATAACAGCAATGGAGCATAGTGCCCCTTGGAAGGCAAGACACTTGCAGAGAACTTACCTGGCACTTGAGGGCTGAGCTCCACCCTCCACACCCCAAGCAAAAGGAAAGACACAGGATGCAGGTGAAAAGGGAGTTTCTGGTCAGGAAGTGACCTGGAGCCTCACTGGCCTTGCTAGACCCAACCAGGCCCCTGTGTCCCAGGGACCTGGGCTGGAGGAAGTCCCTGCAGAGGTGAGAGTGCTCCCTGTTTGGAGACCACCAGTAGGAAACTAGCTGTGCTGCCAATGTCCCCACAAGCTGGTTGACCTAATGGAGGGAAACTCATGGTCCCAGAGAGGCTGGGCTCAGACACAAGTCTCATTTTTCTCCCAGGACCATGTGATCCACTTTGTCTTTAACTGCCAGTTTGATAAAGGCATGGGTGAGCACACACATGGACTACTTTTAAGCTCTACAAGATGTCCAGTGCCCGGTGTAATGAGAGGGGAGCTGTCATTCAGTGCAGAGCTGGAAGGACAGTGGTCAATGGGAGAGCTGGCTCTATCCAGATGGTGTGGTCACTTCTGTGCAGCTTCTTGTCACTGACTTTCTCAGGAGAAGGTAGAAATCCAGAGTTCTCTGTGAAGTCCACTTTTCAAAGCACTGTAGGGAAGCAACAAGGACTTCCCTGAAGCTGTGAGTGTCTATGATCTGTTTCCTTCCCAGAGTCACCTGTGGTCACTCAGAGAGATAGGGGTGCATTCAATAGTCTTCTTTAGAGGATCCCAGGCACTGCAGATGTTGTAATTACTTCCTCAGGTATGAGATGTGGAACAGGATTACAGGTGATGGTTACTTAGGATCTTACCCAGGTTGCTTATTCCCAGACTCTTTCTCCTCAGTGCCCCCCATGTCTTCCTTATCCAATCATATAATTGTTCTATAACTACTCAAATGACATGAAGTCCTTCACTGTCCTTCCACCACTGAGACCTTTCCCCAGTGGCCAGAGTCACTTTCAGTTAGAACTGTGCAGAACATTTCCCTCATTAACTCACAAATATACACACATGAACCAGAAACACATTAGAAAAACACACCATGAAGAAAGATGCAGAAAATTGAGTCATTTGACAGCAACAGGTGACCTCTGAGCTAGTGGGAACAGGGAACTGAGATCTGAGGAAGCTGAGGAAGGGAATGGGGCAGGTGGCTCCATGGTGAAGAGCACTCCAGGCCATGGGATTGGGAAGTGCAAAGACCCTGAGGCAGGAACTCTTACAAGATGTAGATATTCATAATCACGCTGTTCATACTCAAGACCTTGGTTCTGCTTATTTGAAGAAACTTTCTCACAATAAATCCTTTTGATGTTTATACCTATAAAAAAAAAGATGTTTGAAGATGACCAATGTCTGAGGGCAGGCCCTGGATGACTTGAGCCACAGTCCAGCAGGGAAGGCAGTGGTTAGATATAGATTCAGGTGAAGCCCTGGGGCATGCCAACTCTATTATCATCACTGTCCCACCTCCTGTTCCCCCACATTCCTAAGGAGCCTGACCCCACAATATCAAATTATTCACCTACAATTAAACACACACCCACAGCAAGTCATCATCTCCTGGGCTGTCCAACCCCTCTGTGTCCCTGAGCCTTCATGGTAGGAAAAGGGAATCCAGGAGTCTGGTCTGGAGGGGATGTTGTGTGCATCTGCTCCAGCTGAGGCAGTCCTTGGACACAAGTCTATGGGCTGGAAATTGAAGGCTTCACTTTTGAATCTTATAGATACCAGATCCCCTGAAAGTTCAGCTGGGCATTGGGAAGCTAGGTCATATATTTTTGTGTTTGCTTAGTAATCTGGACTTGGGGTCTGCTCAGCATTTCATGGTGTGTTGAACTTAACACCAGCAAGAGTGCCAGCAAGCATGAGGCCTGCCTATGTTTAGTCATGTATCATGAATCCTTCTATGGCTTCCTGGACAGTATTGCTTGATGTGAGGGAGAGACGTAGAAGGTAAAATGGAAAAGAATCAAAGAAATGCCTCTTTGTTCTGACCTCACTCCACTGCATGCTTGCTTATACTGTTTTCCTTCCTGCCTCCCAAGGTTGTGTCTATGTTGACAGTACAGGAGGACCTTCCCACACCCTGACTGTGGCCCTGATGTGTAGCAAATCATTCCAAAATGTACAATCAAAAACATTTTCTCAAACAATCAAAATGACTGTCTCCACAGGGTCTTTTTGACCTACATGTGCCTGGATTGTTCTTGTGGTTGTTGTGGCTTTTGCCTTTATAAACTCTGTCCTTCAAAAGTTCAGCCCTGGGAGTTTGTTGGGGTATAGGCCTGCTCCCAGTCACTTGCCTGGCATGCTCTGAAAGGACCTTTTTTTCAATTTGGCCCAATCTGCAAGGTGGTTTGTGATTCTCTGTACAAAGGCAGACCATTTTAAAACAATATTAGCTAAATAGTTGTCCAGGTGCCCCCCCCAAGTTGACCCAGAATGGAAACCACAGGGGATGTGAGTGGAAGAGGCTTGGGAAACTGATTTCTCATGGCTGGGAAACCCTCCCTGCCCTGAGCCCATTGGAGTCATGGAGAGAGGTGTCAGAGTGACTCACCCATGGCCCAGGGAGGTGGGAAATGTTAGTCATGGAAATAAATTGGGTCTGTTTTCCCCACACTTCCCCTGGCCACTGCTAGAGAAAGCAAGTTTGGGTTGGACACTGGTTTCTCTGGACACATGGAAAGCTGGCTTCTCCAGCCCCTCTTCTCACTTCTGAGCTGTCATCAACACCAGGGCAGGTGGGGGGACTGGGTCATATATTTCTGTGTTGAAGTTGTTGACATGGAAGGACTGGTAATCAGGTTAGTGTTCCAGGGGAAGGCTCACATGCACTGTTCACACAAAAACATCCCCTCATTGATGAGGTCTGTTAAAAATGGTAGTTTTGGGGCACATGAACCAAACTCTGGACATGTGAACAAGCAGATGCACAGAGGGACAGACAAGGACACCCAGAGCTAAAGGCCTCCAGCGTTGTGGAGTGGAAGAGCAGGGGAGTGGGGTTGACAGGAAGGGGTACTAACTACTGCATTTTTGAAAGAAGGAGTTTCCAGGGTCTGGGAGTGAGAGACTTGGTGAGGACATCACCCTCGACCTGAGCTTTGGAAAATATGAAGGGCTTCACTCTGACAGCTCCCTCAGGGTCCTGCCCACAACATATGTAAGTGTTGTTCAATGGGTGGGGACAGAGGGGCTTGAGGGTGGGCAAGCAGGTTCACAGGAGATGAAGGCCAGCTGCAAGCAGTGGAAGGATCTCCCTGCAGTTAGAGGTATGAAGGTCAATGACTTTACTCTGAGAGTCCACCTTGCTGCTCACGAAAAACTTTGGAGTCTGTTTGGTGATTTAAAGCCAGGCATCTCCATGAATAGTGGGACACACAGACATTAACCTGAACTGATACACATGGGGAGAATCCATGCCAGGTATGCCACAAGGGTCTGGATAAACCATGAATGTAGAGTGGAGCTGGGCCCAACCAAGGTCTGACTCTAACGCCCATGTGCTCCTCACCCCAGAACCCACGGAATCACACGATACCTCAAATGCTGATGCTTCCTGCCAGCCAGGCTCACTCTGTGATGCCCAAATCCTTCCAGAAGTTGCATGGGAAGGGGAAGAGGCCTCTATGCCTACCTGGAGAACCTGGTCCCATGTACGAGGACCCCATGTGCCAGTTGGTCAGCGCACAGAAGATATTTCCCCAAAATGCAAGCCTCCCCTGGACCAGGGACTTGCTGGGCAAAGGCTTCTGTTCATATTTGGTTTTTGTTTTGACTGAGTTGAGGGATTCCGGGAAGGAAAGTGGCTGGACTGGGGAGGCCCCTGCCATCTGAGCTGGCATTTATAGGAGATTGGAGAAGGGGGTCAATTGAGATGCACCAGAAAATGTAAAATGATGACAGATGCCAGGAACAGTGAAGAACAGAAGGGGTGAGGCCACAGTTAGAAAGGGGAATGATGGGGTGGGCTTCACCCAGGGAGACCCACTGTAGCAAAGACCTTGGGGAATACAGTCAGAAGGAGACAGGTGGTCACTGTGAGGGACTTCCAGGCAAAGGTGACAGAGGACAGAATTCCCATGGCAGTGTGCAGTGCCTTAGGGATGCGGGCAGACCACCATGGCTGAGCAGATGAGTCTGGGGCAGAGGTGATGTGGGCTGCATGGTCCCAGCCCAGGTGAGCACCTGGGTGCATTCTAGGCCAAATAGTGGGGTCTGCATAGGTGCACAGGGAGCTGCGTGCCCTGTGTTCTCACAGGCCCTTCTGCCTTGAGTGGGGAATGGAGGCAGGAGGGCAGGATCAGGCAGGGTGGGGGCTCTTGGCATCCAGGCAAAAATTTCAGACATGCATGTGTGTGTGTGTGTGTGTGTGTGTGTGTGTGTGTGTGTGTGTGTATGCACATGTGCACAAATGCTCCAGGGAGTGGGCCAGGTTATCTGATCTTGACCCTGAATTATCCTTGGGAATTGAAATCAGGGATCAGGAGGCAGAGAGAGGTCTAGACTCTCAGGGGTTTTGAAAAGCCTGCTGGACCTGCTGACAGGGCCCTGATCATGGCATGTGCTTGCACTGTGTCCACTCCAGAATTCATTCACTCCAGACTTAGGAGGGGCTGGGAATCCAGGTGGATCAGGCTCAATCATGCCCACATACTTGCTAGCTGGGTGTCTTGGGGCAAGGATACTAATGTCTTTGGGTCTCAGTTTCTATACCTGAACAAAGGGCATAAACAGTACTTGCACCTGGGCTGCCCTGAGGTTCCAGGGGACTCCATGCATGGAGAACCTTAGCAGGCACAGGTGGCCTCCAGCACCCTGTGACCTGTTCCTTCCCCTCCTCCCTGCCTTGTCCCCTCCTGCCCACCTGCCTCTTGTCCTCACCCACCTGATTAGATTGAGCATTCCAAGAGAGTGATGATTTCCATCTCTCCTGTGCTCAGTGTCTGGCCCCTGCCCAGGACCTTCTACACAGGCTGGTGCTCCATAAATTTTTGCCCAGGGATGAGCTCCCCTTATTCCTGATAAGCTCCTGGGGACTGGATCACAGATTCAAGAAGCACAGATCCAGATCGGAGGCCACAGATGTATTTGCTGGGGACTGGTTCACTTCACAGAAAGGAACAAGTGTCCCTGGTCCTCACACCAAATTCTAAGAAACCCAGCAAATAAGCACTAATGGAATGTTTGATATTCACAGCTCACAATCAAGTTTTAGGTCATGTTTATGGACCAGAGAGAACTGTATATTTTATCTGCTGTATGTGTCTTTTCATGACATTGGGTCCCCTGTATAATCGATGTTCTTTCTTAAAAATATGGTTTGCAGTACATTTTTATCATTGTGGCTATTTATGAAGATGTACCAAAGCATCTCTCCCTGGGAGTTAATAGAGGCTTGGGTGTTGGGGATGCTCTGGAAGGGGCCAAGAACCAAAGTCTTCTGATTTCACCAGGAGTTGCCAGGTCCTGGTTGTTGGGTCTGGTGTGATTTTATCAAGTTCTTAGACCCGAACAGGTTGCTCTCAAACCATTTCCATGTTACACATGAAAACCAGAGGGTCTGAGATTTCCTCTCAAGGTCACACAGATCTTGAGATCAACCAGGCCTTGACCCTGGTGCAGTCCAGCTGACTCCAAAGCCCAGGCTCTCCCCAGGAGCTAACCCTATCTTGGGTCAGATAAATTATTCCAGAACAGCCTGGTGCACTCCAGAGAGGTGAATCAAGCAGTGGGAATTAAAGTTGTAACAACCATCTTAGCTCACAGTTAATTTTTTGTCTTTATTTTTTCTTGGTTCTGGAGAGTTGTATGTTTAATGCATATGTGTTCTTTTTTTATTCTGGGGACCTTTGAGAAAATGAATGTTTTATAAGACTTGGGGTATCATATCATTACTTTTAAATATTTACAGAGGCTTAAAGTTGTGTCTTTGCTTTATGATCCATGGTGCCAAAGCATGGCCCTATCTGTGATTTGTCTGGTACTAAGTCCTTGATGAGGAGAACCCCAAGGAGACCTTTGGACTTGGGGGACCAGAGCAGCATTCTGATGGTCCTTGGGGAGTCATGTCCTAGGGGGTGGGTGCCTGAGTTCCAGGCTTTGCCCACCAGCTCAGCCGCCTCCAGGGTAGTGGAAGTCTTCCTTTCTGGAGTCTGGCAAAGCCTCTGGGTAACTGCAACCCAGATTGGGCCACAACTCCAGAGGAGTGGTAGAAGCAACAATGGTGAGGCAGGCTCAGGGTCACACATCTGCACAGAGATGAGTGCAGCTGGGTGAAGGTGCCTGAGGGGCCATGGGGAGGGCACCACCTGCCTCCTCATCAAGGTCACCTGAGCTGTCAGGAAAAGGGAGGTTGAGAGTCAGTTCTCAGTGAGATCCACTGTCACAGGCTGGCTGTATCCTCAGAGCCAGAGGAAACTTGAGGAAGAGTGGCAGGTGGTACCATCCCTCCATTTACTCCCTCCCAAATCACAGGGACCTTGCTGGGCAGTCAGGGCCAGAGAGACCCAAGCCCATACTCCAGCTTGAATCTTGCTGTCTGAGATCCCCCATCTTCTCAGGAATTCCACAGTATACATAGGACAGCCATGAGTCTCTCTGGGTTCCCAAGAGCATGCTCCTCCCACTGCCTTGATCTATGACCTATACTACTGGGCTGCTTGCCTCTGGCTGTGGTTATCCTCCATGTGGGAGGCCCATTCCAACAGGGCAGGAGCTGAGGTTCACCTACTTCTTTCTGCAGAGTGACTTGGTCTGTATGTGCCTTGACCTCTGTCAGCCACACCCTCCAAGCTCTTCCCATCTTCCTGGTAGCAAGGCAACCACAGTTAAAGACCACAAAGCAGCCTGGGCAACACAAACAGGCATGAAAGACCTGGGGGATGTGTCAGACTGGTGGTTGTCACTCAGAGTGGGAGGTATAGGGATGGAACTGAGCTGAGAGTAGGCATCTGGGAGTATCTGGACCAAGGTGCATCCTCCAGGGTCACCTAATTCCCTGACCTCTTAAGACATCACAATCACACTGTTACTTTATTCTCATGCCATTGTCACCATGCAAGCACTTTCCTTGGTTGGTGGTAGAGGCAAAGCCATTCTGTCTCATCTGCCATTGTGACTACTGAACTTGGGTCTAACCCTGGTACATACTGAAGTGTTCATTCAATACTGATGACTAATGAATAAATGAACACACAGTGCACAAGCAGGCATTCATGCCACACCACTGCACCTGAGTGTGGACTCTCACCCTCTTGTCTCCTCTCAGGACAACAAAGAGGAGTGGGGGCTGTGGCAGATTGGGCATCATGGGTCCCTGTTTGGAGGGGCAACAGGGACCTGGCTCCAGTGATCTTTGCCATGTCCAAACATGACTTTCATGTCCCAGATCTTCCTGTTGATCAGAAGAAGTCTAAAACTGTGATCTACTAAAATGTGAACTCTTATAATGATTATGAACCTACCACCATTTTGTGAACCAAAGAAAACACATGTGTCATTTGGCCCATGAATCTGTGCTCATGACCTCTGAGGAAGGCAACCAGGTCAGTCACTTTCAAGGGCATGGGACATTTGGGTGAATCTCCCCTCCTGTGTGAAAAGGGAAGAGGGAGCAGATAGAAATGTGGGAGGGGCACAGATATACCATGCCCACTCCACACAGGCTGATGCCCAAAGATGTCCTGTCTGATGCTGTATTCTGTAGCCCTGGTTTGGGGGATTATGTAGAGAAATTCCCAGCCTGGGTGTCCTGACTCCAGGGGTGTTGTGGAACTTATGGAGACAGTTCTGGCCATTTCAACAGTTGGGCAGCTCTGACAGGCAGTGGTGGGTCCAGAGTGCCTGGGTTCGGCACTTTGCCCTTCATGAGTACCAGTCTGTGTTGATTATGGCCCTGCTCACTGTCCTGCACCACATGTGAGCACCTGAGGCCTTCCCCCATGTGGTCAGCTCTTAGGTCTGCATGGGGAAACACATAACAGACAGCAGCATCAATGTTAGGGTCACTGTTTCTGCCCTCCTTTGCAGGTGGGGTACTGCTGACCCTCACAAAATGCTGGGGTGGCTAGGCCATGCTATCTTATGAATGACATTTCTCAGTAGTGCAGGGGATGTTAACCTCACTTAAGGGCCTGCCAGGGTGGGATTCAAACCCTGGGGGCTGGCAGCAAAGCCTTGAAGTCTCCTCTCCAACCCCAACACAGCCAGTGACTCTGATCAACTGCAGCCAGCATCCATCCTGCCTGCAGAGCCCTCCTCAGTACAGTGATGGTTCCCTTGTACCAGGGGCTCCTATATCTGCCCCCAGCCTGGCCACCAATTATCTACTTCTCTGCAGTTGTGAAGGCTGGAGCATACCCTCCTCTCCCACACAGAGATGTTTGTGGGGAGGTGGGGAGGCACCCATGGGATCAGGCCTTAATCAGAGAGGATCCAGACCTCCCCTCATTCCTCCACACCAGTGTGGGAGAAGACCACTTGAGTTATTTCCAATCCCAACCTCATCTTGGTGCTGTCAGAACAAGATGGTTAGCCTGGAGTCTGAATTCAGAAGCCAGGTTTTTATCCACCCCCAGTAGTGTGGCCTTGGGGACTTTCCTGACTTTGCTGTATTCAAGTTTCCACAAAGGGTAAACTAACAGATCTGAGTATGGCTGAAAGTTCAGAAGTGTTTGTCACAGGAGCACTGGACCTGCAGTGTTATCTATTCTTGTCCCTCTTTGGTCCCTGTTCTGCCCAGATGCTGCAAATTTGACCACAGACACTTTGGGTCTGATCCCTCTCCTTTTCTGAAGTTTTATCAGTTACCAGGTGACAGTAGGGAATAGTATGGTCCTCAGGCTCGATACCTCTAAGTAGGTAGATACTCAGCCTATCCTTCAGCCTAGATTGAGGGTATCAGCCATGTGGTTGCCATGGAGATGGTCCTTGGGCTTGTCCCACAGCCGTCCTGGTCCAACTGTTCTCTGCTCCCCCTGTGTACTTGGGGGCTCAGTAGTCACCCCAGAGCCCCTGTCCCATGTGGGGTAGTATCTCCTGGCTATCCCCAGCAGCCCAGGCTGGGTTGTGTATGTGAAAGTGGGCAAGGGCCAAACCAGACTGCAAGGATGCAGGGACTGGCGGGCTGTGGTGCCATGGGGGGCATGGGGTCTGTGGCTGCACTTGGCCAACTGTGTGAGGCAATGAGGGCCATGGAGCCTGAGTCTTCATAATTCGAAAAAGGCAGCATTTTTATATGAAACCTCCTGGGTTTTGAATAGTGGTAAAAGTCCTTTTAAATAAAGGCAACCTGTGAGCCAAAGATGGAATGCCTGTGGATGGGGGGCTACCCTTGCCACCCTCTCTGCTTCCACCCTGGCCAGTGCTGTGCTCACAGTCACACCCACTGGCAATGCTGGCCATCTCGCTGACATTTAATTCAGTCTTCCTAAGGTTTCTGTGCCTTACACATGCCCCAGAAGGTGCAGTTTCTCAGTCAACTTTACAGGAATGTGGCCAACCATCATCCACCTGGCCAGTCAGTTTCAAACCAAAGAAAACATTGAGGACCAGATAAGACAGGCACAGTTGTGGGGACAGGGAAAAGTTCCTGTCCTCCTGGAGCTGGTATTCTAGCAGGGGGTCAGACAGTGAGCAGGAAATAAGCATTAAGTAATAACATGCTGGATAGAGGAGAAGCACATGGGAGAGAAATAATACAGGCGAGGGGCTGGTGTGTGTGTGTGTGTGTGCAACTCTATGTTTGTGATAAAGGCAGGCCTCACTGAGCAGGGGACATTTGTGGAAAGACCTGTCTGGGTCAACAGGATATCTGCGGAAGAAGCAGCCCAGGCAGAAGAACAGCAAGTGCAAAGGCCCTGAGGTGGTCCCTGTGCCTGGTGCAGAGCTGGAGAGGCTGAAGGGATTGTGCAGGGGAAAAAGGGGAGGAAGGCTAGGCACAGGGTCACCTGAGGCAGAGTCTGTGAAGGACCATAAGGATCTTGGTTTTGGGAGGACTGGCTGCTGTGCAGGAGGTATGAAAACCATCTCAGGTCTTCACAGGGTCCCACTGACTGCACATGGAGCAGGGTGGGGAAGGCCAGGGAGGAGGAGGTCAGGCAGGTGACCTGGGTGGCAGCAGCAAAGGGTGGGAGGTCAGGGTCACTGGTAAGTGTGTGAATTGAGGACCCACCAAGAGAACCAGAAGGAGGCCTGCACACTCTGGGCTCCTCCTTGATGGCCAGATGGTGACATTTCCTCCCCTGAAGTCACTCTGGATTGAGGGACCAGATGGGAGGAAGGGGAGGGGCAGGATCTATTTATTACCTGCTCCTCCAGCATGAGCTTCAGGCTCAGTCGACAGTCTGACGTGTGCTCATAGTTTTGGGACTAGGGTATCACCAAAGAAGGGAACAGGATCTGTGTCTCCTTTGTGTCCCCTGCACCAGCCTAGTGCCAGCCCTGGTGAAAGTCCAGGGTCTCTATGTGGCACAGGCCAGGGGCAGAGTCTGGAGGCCACATCTGGCCCCTGAGCCAATGGCTGCTGGGGACTCCTGAAACCTGAGTGTGTGTTGGCAAGATCCCATAATCTCCAGGTCTGGACTATCCCACTTGGTCCTGGCACCACAGGCATCAGGCAGGGACCATGCTGGGGTCTGGTGTATGGTCCCCTTCTCTCACAAGTGCAGGCCAGGAGCCTGGCCCACATGACCGCTGCCCATCACCTACAAACCCTGCATGTGCTCCTGGGGTTCTGTTCCAGGGGGAGCATGTGCTCTCCTTCAACCCCCTCCTTTCATCCCTGAGCCCGATGGAACAGGACAGTCTAGTGTCCACTGAGACAGGTCAAGGGCTGCCATTGAGGTCAGTGTTGGGTGGAACAGCCATCTTCCTGGGATGAGCTGTGGAGAGGGTCTGCAGTGAGGCCTTGAGTGGCCTCACCAGGGTCTTCTGGAACCTGCAGAGCACAGGCAGCCCAGTCAGAGGCTGCAGAAAGGCCATCAAGGCAGCCTCCTCTCCTATAGACATTGCATCCATAGCCCCTCTGCCCCTGTCAGTAGGACTTACAGAACCAGCACAATGGGCTCCCAGAGCAGATGGTGGCCCCAGCCCCAGTTGCATCCCCTACCTTTCACAAGAAAATGAGGGAGACAGCCAGACGGATGTCCACCAAGTCAACCTCATTGAGTCTGTGGTCCCGTCCATGCAAGTTGTCAGAACAGCCCTGGATAGGCAGCCTCTGTCAGCCTTGCAAGCCCTGGCCTCCATCCACACCTGCCTCCTCCAGAGCAGAAACACCTGTTTTTCTCCCAGCATCCCAAGGCCACAGTGGGGGCAACTGGCATCTGAACAATTAAATGGCCTGAGCCCTTGTTTAAAAGGGACACCACAGCCCATAGTGGAGTGCAGCAGTGACAGGGATGGCCAAGATAAAAAAGTCTCTCAGGGGCAGCACCAGGTCCACTGGAAGCCCCTGCATACTTGCAGCCCCAGCTCCAGGAACACGCTCCACTTGTCCATTTATTCACGCACTCAACAGACTCTGTGGGGCCTCCTGGGGACAGTGGTGACAATTACAGCCACTCAATGATGGTTGGAGGATTAGGGCAACCTTTGGGGGAGGATCTGGCATATTCTAGCTCAGGAAGGGTTGCTACTGGGTGTGGTGGAGCCACAGGGTCCTGAGCAGGGCAGAAGCAGTGGGATCTGGGTTCAGCAGCAGCTCTGGAGCCTCAGTGTCCACACAGAGGGCAGAGCAGGCCCAGGGCACAGCAGACAGAGTGCAACTGGTTAAGGTGGTGTTGGTCTGAGGTCAGGGCCTGAGACCCCTGCCCTGCTTCTGCCTGCAGCCAGCCCTCTGGCCACCACCTGGCCTGACCCAGGGCATCTCCAACCCACCAAGTGTGGCCTGGCAGCCCTGTCCTCCTACGGAGACTCTGCCAACACATGGGGCCCAGGAAGCCTTGGAGCCATTGCCCCAGGAAAGTAGAAGGGTGAGATGGTTCCTTCCTTTCAGGGGTCTCCACTGCCAGAATCCAGTTTCTCCTTCCTTTGTGGCCATCACAGGGCCAGGGCCAGGACCTGGTGATGGTCCCTTCTGAGAAGCCCAAAACCTACTCCTGGTCCCTAAGGAGGAGGAGGCAGTTGATTTTCCTCCCTAGGTCCTCAGACTCTGTAGAGGGAGAGCAAAGAGCAGAAGCCAGGGTGTAACCCCTGAGGAGCCTCGGTGTCCCCTTGGCTAAATGAGCCCAGAGAAAAAGAGGGTCACCTGGGAGAATGCTACAGTCCTTGGCTGGATGTCTCCGCCAATTCTTCACCATGCCACTCTCATGCCTTGTCTCTCTGGAATCCCTTCCTGAGTGCCTATTCCTTCTCCACTTTTCCAGCAGAACAGAAGTCCTGCCTGTGGAATCATCTGCTGAACCCCAGGTCCTCCAAGCCAAGTCTGGCCCACAGTCAGCTGGGGAGGTATTTGCTAGAAGAGTGGCTGAGCTCAGAGGTGAGCAGGGATGGACAGGGGCCTTCCACACCCTTGGCCCTGCTCCTGGGCTCACCCCATCACCAGCTCCAGCCACCTTGGCCTTGTTCCTGGGACACCTGGGGACATTCCTACTGCAGCACCTGCTCCTTGGCTGTGAGGCTCTTCCCAGGGTAACCTCATGCTTGCCCATACCATCCTCAGGCCCCTGTGTAAAAGTCAGTTCTCAGACCCACCTTGACCACCTTGTTGGCTGTACCCCAAGTGCCTTTCCTGCCCTCATCTTCACCTGGTGTCTGTGGTTCCCCACAGTGTCCAGAATCATGAGTATGCTCATTTTCCTCTTGTACTGATGGCTTCACTCCTGCAGAAAGGCAGGGGAGGGTTGGGTGGTGGAGTGGTTAGCTCTGTAGTCATAGGCATTGGGTCCACATCAGGTGCTTAGTAAACATTGACTCAATGAGGAGTAAATCCTGAGGCTTGCAGAAGGAGCATTCCCTATAGCAGGATAAGCAGACAGGACTTTCTGGGAACCAGAGCTGGAGATGGCACCAAAGGAGTTGGAACTGTGAGGAAAGATAATTCCAGGTGAGATGAAGTCCTCAGAACCAAATGTGTTTTCTGGGCCTGGAGTAGTGTTCCCCAGGTTCTCTTTAGTTTTGTGTTTTTGATTTTTGTGCTTCCCAAGGTGCTTGGATCTCATGCAGGCTGGTGACAGTTCTTCAGCAATTAATTCAAAGTTTTATTCATCTTCAAAATCTTTAAGTTGCAAATCAAACTAGGTGCTATGCTAACCCCATTCTGTGCTCCTGTGTCACAAGCTACTGTACTCCTTTGCATACCAAGCAGACCTTCCTGTGTCTTGGGAGAAAGAATTTCTCCCTGTGTTCATTGCTCTAATTACATCTGCAGCAAGTCAGATCATATACACTGACACTCAGATTTGCATTATGCAAAACATTCTTCTTTCCAGGTTTCCCAAATCACTGTAAATGATTCATCACCTCCAGATGCCAAGAAAGGCATTGTTTGATCTGCCAATACATGTACCTTAGATATATTGGGGGAAATAAAGGAGGCTTGATACTGTAAAGTATCAGGGAATACTCATCCAGGTGCATGTGTGTCCCATAAATTTGCTACTTAGGAGAAGAACAAGGCAGCTGACCAATCCCTGTCACTGAAGCCTTGGGGCATTAATCAGATGGAGAATGGTGGGCTTCTGTCTCCTGGGTAGCCTTCTGTGCTCTCTGTGGTGGACTGACCAGCACCCACACTCCCTGACCTGGGACAGGCTCTGGAAGGCTATCAGGATGCCCAGGGTGTGCAAGAGTCCAGTGTTAGAATGACTGGCACTGTCCTCTGTTGACTTGGAGACTCAGAGCCTGTGACTGACCTTTGGGCAGCTTTTGTTTCTTCAGTTAAAATGAGAATGTGTAGGTGGACCTGTGGCTTCAGGGTCAGATGAGTCTCACAGGAAGTCCATATGGGACTCCTTCAGTGTGCCACACCTACACCTCTGCTCTGGGAAGCAATGGAGAAAAGGCAGACCAGGCCCTGTGCCCAGGGAACTCAGAAGGCACAGACTGGGAGCAGCCTGAGCAGACAAGTTCGAGGGTGATCTGTAATGTGCATTGATATACTCATACAATCCACTTCTACTTGGACTTGCTGTTACTGAAGCACCCATCTGTGACAGGCAGGACCACTTTCCATGCTCACAGTCCCTTCCATTTGGTGAGTAAAAACTGTTATAGCCAAACATCAAAGCTCTGTATCAGCTAAATCCCTGCAAGGTCAGGGGCAGCCATGCGGACCCCTGGCCATAGTCCTGGGCAATGCTCCTTCATAATTCTGTGATCCTCAGGTCTCTTCAGGACTGGAGCCCCATGCACTACTGCCAACCACTGTCTCCTATTCTCCTTACAAGAATGATCTACTGGGGTTCAATGATTACAATGTGGATTTCCCTCACTGCCACTGCCACCCCACTAGAGAGATGGAACAGGCACCCAGGCACACCAACCAGGTCCCAGTGGTATCACCACAGAGGGTCCCATTCATTGTCCTTAGTTCAAACCAGTGACTTGGGAGATACAGTGATAAGTAAAGGAAGAGTCTTATTTTGTGACCAACAAATGGAGCAGGGGGAGCTGTTGTGGCCAGTTAACCTCTGAACTCTGGGAGTTGAGAGGTTACAGGCCAGACCAGGGTGAGAGCCTCAAGACCTCAGGACCACCACTTTGGCTCTTTTCATGGTCTTCCATGAACAAGGGTAGGTGTCTTTAGACTTAAGGGCTAGAAAGAGGTCAGGCAGGTGCAGGTCAAGTGGACCCTCTCACATAGTTCTGGACAGAACCCTTCTCACATGATCAACATGTCTCTGCACAGAGCCAACCCAAAGGCTAAAGCCATGAGGAGAAGACATGACAGGATGGAGAAGCCAAGTCTTCATGCAATTCCCCAGGGACACCTGCAGGCCAAGGAATCAGGTCCCTGAAGAGCAACCATGGCAACAATGACCCTTGTGACACACACAGAACTGTCAACTGCAGCAAAGTTAGACCAGTCCTGGACTTCCCAGCTGTGTGACCTCCAAGAGAGTGGTATTTAAGTCAACCAAGAGTAAGGTAAGCCTGAGGGTGTGTCTAGGTGTCCCTCATGAGCAGCAGCAGGATTTAGAAGGGATGGGCAGGTAGGTGGACTGGATAGCCCCGGGAGGTTCTCCTCCCTCATGCATTCATCCACTCAGCAGGATTTATCCCCATGCTCCATGCTGTGCCCTGCATATGCACACTACACTCACACACACACTCACACACTCACTCATGCACATACACTCAATCTCACACTCACTCATACCCACACACTCATACACTCAAATACTCATTCACACACATTCATACACACCTCACACTCACACACAAACTCACATTAACATACACACTCTCATACACACACTCATACTCACACAATCACTCACACATAGACTCATACACACACTCACACTCACACACATGCACACACTCACATTTACACAGTCTTACACACTCACTCACATACACCCTCACACTCACAGACACACATACACCCTTACACTTACACACACTCATACACACAGTCACAATCATGCACTCACATAGTCACACACCCACACAATCCCCTCACACACACTCTCACACATTCGCACATTGACTCACACACCCACACTCACATTGACACACACACTCATATGTATTCTCACACATGTGCTTGCACACTCACACACACACTCACTTTCACATATGCACATACACACACACACTCAAATGCCAACACACACATATACTCACAGCACTCTCAAACACAGGCATAACACACTCTCACACACACACAAACTCACACATACACACCCACCATGAGTCTCTTTCTCCACACAACCTGACTAACTCATCTCCCCCAATGGAGGTGACACTTGACCACAACCTGGAAGATGAAAAGGAGCCAGACACAGGCCTGGGAAGGGAGAAACTTGGGTGGCAGATGCAGTGAGTGCCATGACCCTGGCAGGTGTGCTGGTGCCAAGGGAGCACGGACAGGTTTTTGACCAGGGCGGCAAACAGAGTGGGCCTAGAGGCCACAGTGAGATTCAGGGTTTTACCCCGAGAGCCATGGGAAGCCATTCAAAATGGAAGTGGAAGAGTGACTCATCAGATGCCCTGTAGAAGTCTGCCTCTGGGACCCACAGGGTGGCAGCAGAAGCAGGATGCCCTAGAGGGGTGGGCTGTGGTCACCAGGATGAGAGGGGAAGGTGGCATGGGCAGGTGATGGAGAAGGTGCTGACAGTGGATGGGACTGGGGGATGTGTTGCCCATGGGCCAGGGTCCAGGGATCCAGAACCCCAGGATGCAGGATGAACAGGAGCAGCCTTCCCCATGTGGGGACAGTCACAAGGAGGACAGGAATCTGTGGACCATGTTTGCCCTGACCAGAGGACCCAAGAAGGCAGGAACTGGTGTCAAAGAGAAAACAGACCCAGGGATGAGTCATCCACAACGAAGATGGAGCACTGAGGGCATAGAGACAATCCCTTGTTCTGTTACCTGGGTTGTGGGCACAGGAGCCATGCTGGAGGGTAATCTTGCAGTAAGACATCAGGGTCAGGAGACTCCCCTAATGGGACAGGCCTTCCTGACACCCAGAAGGGGCCTTTGGGAGTTGGGCAGGAAGAACAGGCCATGGTCCCTCAAGGAAGAGGCAGGGTTAAGGGAGTGAAGTCAGAGGCCAGGGACAGAGCCCTGATCTACATCAAGACAGGGACTTGAACCTTGGGGGCACTGTGGGACCAGGTAGGAGGGTCCAGTGACCCAGGGCCAGCAGCATGACCTGTGCTGGAATCTTGCAGGCAAGCAGCTGTTCCTCATGGTGCCACCATTTCCTGGATGCAGAGTTCTCCATCCCAGTGTGAGCAGGAATTGGGACATCCAGGCATCACAGCTACTGGGGCACTTGGTCCTGAACTGCTCCTGTGCCTGGTTCACTTGATTCCCAGGGGTGGAGTCAGGGACTCTAATGGAGAGCAGGCTGAGTCACAAAGACTTGTAAAGTCTTGCATGTGTGTGCATGAGGACACACACCTGAATACCACACACCCACATTCCCTACAACACACAGGCTCACACTGCATCCCTGAGGGAAACTGCCCTTGTCACCACTGTTACTGAGACAGAGGCCTTGCTCTGGGGTTGAGGATGACAGAGCAGGACCACTGTGGTATTGACACTAGTCCAGGAGAGAGAGAGCTGAGTGAGTAGCCACAGGACATGTCTCCACAGAGGTGTCTGTTAGGGACACCCACCACTGACAGATTCACTGAGCCTGTCAAAGACAGCATGCCTTTGCCAAGCCATTGAACAGTGAATTCTCCAAGTGTCACTGGATCTCTGGGTTGAAGGCCTGTGAGCTATTCCCATTGTACAACTGGGAACACTGAGGTTCAGAGCAGCCCCGAACCCACCAGAGACCATGCTGCCAGCCAGTGGCAGAACTGGAAAGTGAACCTGGGACCCCGACTCCTCAGGCTGGGTGCAGGCTGATGTCACCTGGAGCACTGTGGTGGCTGTGCTAAGGGCTGGGCAGGTCTGGGCATGTAGGTACTCAGGGCCAGTGTCCTATCTCTGCCACCTCCAGTCCTGAGGGCACCACCTGGGGACTGTGGATATCAGAACTGCCCAGGACTTTGGGCCTGTGGGCCCTGATGCTGTCCAAGGTGGTGAGTGGCCTGGGCAGCTCTGCCCCAGACCCTCTTCCTGCCTCTGCCAGGCAGCTCCCCTTCCTCTCCTGCCTTTGTCTGCAGCAGCCTCTCTGGGTTTCACCCACTGATTCTGCCTAATTAGCTCCACAAATAAAATCAGGTTATTTGGGGAACAGCCTCCTCCATGTCTCCCTGGAGCATTGAGGTGAAAAACACAGATAAACATGCCTCTTTTTAAAGTCAATGGATGAAACTTGTCCCCAGGTTCCAGCCTCTGAGGGTGGGCCTCTCTTTCACTATAGATCTGGATTTCAGACTCTCCCAGTTCCCTTCAAATGAAAGAGTGTTCCCTGGAGTCCCAGAGAATGTGGGGCTGTGGGACAGAATGACCATGGCAGCACGCCCTGAGCAGGTACAAGAGCCAAGCACTGGTCAGAGGCTTGAGCAGTGTGCACAGAACTTAGTAGGAGTTCATTTAACATCACACCCCATCCATCTCTTCAGTCCCAACAGAGCACTGAGACAAGTGCCACCAATTCACTGGGAGGTGGGAGGCTAAATTTCCCTCATGCCCTTGCTGGCTCAGATGCTCTAGCCTCTGTCTCCAGAACAGACTGGTTGACACACAGGAGGTTGTGTGTATGAGGAGACAGGGTTCCCTGCAGCCAGGACCTCGGGCCATCCTCCAGTGTCACCCACATTCCAAGGAAACCGGTTCCACCTGCAGGCCATTCCTGACTTGTTCTCCAAGAGCTAGGTGAACCAAAACCAGAGGAGAGAGTGATGTCTGCATCTGGGTGCTGGCCTGTTCACCTGCTGTGTTCTTGGTTCTGGACACACCCTCACCCTGACAGGGATCTGAAGAGACATTTAACAACTTGAGTTGGGCTTTAAAAACTATTTCTTGGGGGTGTCTCAGCTCTACCCATTGGACCATGGCAGTGATGGTGCATGTCACTTGGCAGGGAATATGTTCAGATGGGGGGACAGCTGGCTTTAATGGAGACAGGGGCAGCTAGTGGGAAGGACCTGGAGGCTGAACCTAGGGCAGCAGGACTGGGCCACACTGTGGTGACATGAGCAGTTCCACCCTGGAAATCTGGACCTGCAAAGTTCTGGAAGATAATTATCAGGGAAGCAGAGGGATGTGGTAGTGCCCTCCCAGGACCCTGTCCTGGGAGTGGATGGACCTGAGTCCTGGGCCTCTGCTGAGGACCATGTCCCAACCATTGTCCCTGAGCAAGGACAGCAGCCTCAGGAACAGCAGATTCAGCCTGGGAAGGTGCTACTGTGGGCTCTACCCACCCCTGGTCATGATCCTGGGCAGAGGTCATGTCAGGGCAGGGGCTGCACCACTTGCTGGGGTCCCCACCAGGCTCCTCCAGCTCTGTCAGCCCATGTTGCCCCTGGTGCCCCTCAGTCACAGGTCATCATTGCCCCCATGTCCATTATTTGCCTGTTCAGTCACTATCTGTCAAGGGATGGTCATGTCCTCAGCCCCTGCAGGCCACAGGGGAAACTGGGTGCCCTTGTAGAGTTGTCTTCCTGTTGAGTGAAATTACACCCCAACAGGTCAGTGTCTCTCATGGTACACAAGAAACTCAAACAAGAAAGAGATGGGGCCTGTTACTGGGCAGGGCTGCATTTCCATCCCTCTTTGAGATGGGTATTGGGACAGGGGCATGAGTGGGGAGAACCCATGGGGATTCCTAGAAGTATCTCCTGCAGGAAACAGTTTGTGCAAGAGTCCTAAGATGTGCCTCTGAAGACTTAGAGGACCACTGGGGAGCCAGAGGGCCTGGGCCAGAGCAAGGATTGAGAGGCAGGGCAGGGTCAGAGGAGGCAGGTGGGGTCTTGGCATGGAGAGCAGGGGTCTTCAGCTTCAGCTTCAGGGAGTGATAGGAAACCCATGGAGGGTCTGAGAAGAAGAAAGGCATGACCTAACTTCCATTATAACAGCATTCCTTGGCTGCAGGTGGGGGTGAGTGTGAGACTGGAGAATAGTGAGGAGACTGGAACAAGCAGTCTGGTCAAACAGGTGTGCTGACTTGGCCTGGATACTGGCAGTAGTGGGGAGGGAGTCAGATGGCCACATGAACAGCATGAGGGAGTGAGGCCTGGAGACAGAAGGTGCTCCTCAGAATCCCTGGCTACAGAGAAAATATTTTCCCAGAATCCCCAGCATAGGACACTTGTGTCTCATTGGTCAGAAATGGGTCAACATCTACCAATCACAGGCAAAGGTCCTGAATGCACTAACTGAATTAGAACCACTGTGGTTTACCTCTGGCTTAGGATGTGAGTGGATCTGTTCAGCAGGAGGAAGCCTTTAAGGGAGTATCATGATCCTGACCTAAATGAGATCCCAGGATGCAAGTTATCTTACCTGGGTTTGTTTGTTTGGGAATATTGGGATCCTGCCTCTGAGAGCTGTCAGAAAGCTGAAATGAGAGCTGCTGACAGAATTCAGGACAGTGTCTGGTATGCTGGAGAACTTGGAGAGCAGTGAGCACCACTGTTCCTCTTTGCAAGGGGAACCCAAATTTATCCCTTTTCCAACCTACTGATGTCACATCCTCATCACCCCAGTATTCCCACAGAATTCTCCTTTCACCCATTCATGTGCTAAAATTCTCCCATTAACCACTTATCTCCCAGAAGGACCAAGGATGCCCTATGTTGTCACTCATTAAAGAAACAGCTATGGAGAAGAGAGAAAAATAGGTTGCTGGACTCTAAAAAGTCAAAATACAGATAGAAATCATCTTCTGTGCTTACCTCTGCATGGGAGAGAGGCCATGCCCAGGCTTGCCATGGATTCCTTGTGCTTCCCCAGTTGACTTCCATTACCCTCTCCTAGTCCCAGTCAGGGCAGGAGTGCCATCCCAGGGACCATCATCCATGGTCTACCTGGTGGAGATAATCCCACCAAATCAGAGAATCACATTGTTCTCTTTACTATCATGAGTGGTTCACAGGTGGGCACCTGACTCAAGGCTACCCAATCAGATTTGAAGAGAGGTCATTCCAAACTTTTCACTATTGGGATTAAAGTTGGAATCAATAGTGGTTCAGGAGTTGCTAGCTCTCATCTCCAGACCCACAGAGCCCAAGACTAGAGTAACACAAAGGTAATCAATTGAACTGTGAAAGAGACTCAGGCTAATACCATTGTCTGGGGTCTTGGATGCAACCATGCTTGAAGCAAAACATCTTCTACCTTGTCATTTTAGCCAGAGTGAGTTGGAGTGACTTCCTGCAACTTGTAACCATGTGAGTCTTCACTGCTGACCTCTCCTGCCCTGTCACTGTCTCAGTGACTATTTTTATCCACCAGGGGCCACTGGTCAGGGCACAGAATCAGATACCAGGCCACCTGGCTGTCCCTCTTGGCTCCATAACCTCACACAAGATATTCAGCAACTCTGTGTCTCAGTTTCCTCATCTGAAGAGATAGGGGTAATGATAGTACCTACTCCATAGATCTTGGGGACAGAGTGAATTAATAGATCTAAAGCATGGAGAATAGACAGGCCCAAGTAAATGCTATGTGATTTAAAGGATTCTCTTTCACAACAGAAAGTCCCTCAGAGAGGCCTCAGTCTTTATGACAGTGGGAAGCAGAGAGGAAAGGGGCAGAATTGAGTGTGCTGGGCTGCTCATGAGTCCTTTGGGGGATGCTCTTCAAGGACCTCCTCCACCAAGCAGGTGTTATGGAGGGAACTTCTGAGTGACACATGCACTCCAGTAAGGTGCAATGGCTGGTCTTTTCCACAGGAATTTGAGCACAAACAAAGTGGTCAGATGTGAAGTGGATATAACAACATGCAACCTCCTCACAGGGTTGGAGGGTTAAATGAGATAATATTCAGGGAGCATGGAAATGGCACTTTACTCACTGAGCACTTACCATGGGGCACAGAGCTAGGGCAGGAGTGGTTATTGCTGTTACTCCTTAGTAAGATACAAGATCTGGGGTGAGTACATTCTTAGCAAGTTAATTCATAGAGAATCAATCAGGTCACTCACCCCTCAACTGGTACTGAGCACCACAGTGTGCCTGGAGTGGTTCATGGTACAGGGAAAAGCCAGTGAGGAGGACTTGAAGACAGTAAGCCCCCTTGGGAATGGACATATATACCCAATCAACGGAACACATGAGGAAGGAAATGCAAGTGGAGAGGACACCTGAAGACCACAATACAGGCTGATGTGGGAGGGTGACACCAGGGCTGTGTCAACAGGATGCTCAGGAAGAAACCCTGGGGTGGTGGCATTTTAGCAGAGTCCTGTAGGAGGAGAAACCATCTGTGGGACTGTTGGGCAGGTGACTCTGAATAGGTAAAGGCTCAGAGGTGTGACCCAGCTCAGTTGTGACCTCTGCAATATGAGGTCAGCAGCAGGCTGGAATTGGGGGACAAGAAGAGTGGCAGATGTGTGCCCTGGCCCCCAAGGACTTTTCCTCAACCATCCACTTTCCACTGGCACGGTCCTTGGGGCTCAATCCAGACATTTTTATGGTAAATCAGGGAATTGACCATTTAAGCTGAGAAGTCACTAATATGTGCCTGCACTAAATGACCTTCCAGGAGCCATAAGGAAGGAGGAGGAGGGATGGACTGGAGAAAGTGCTAAACTGTGGCCATAGGCCCTGTAGTGGGGCCCAGGGAAACTCAAATCTTTCCCAGGCCAGAAAGAAAAGCCACAGTTGATAAAGGTGCTGACTCCTGGCTGGGACAGATGGTGAGGAGCAGGAAAGCCAAGGAACAGGACCACTGTTGTACTGACACTCCTCATGGCCAAGGAATTTGATTCTCCTCCAGAGAGAACCAAGGTTTGGAAGGAAGGTTAGTGTTGGGAGAATCTCAGTGAAGATGGCATGTGATGTCCCCAGACCCTGAGTTTGGGTTACTGACCCAAACTGAATTAGAGGTGGAGCAAGAGATTTTCACCATAGGTGTGTGAGGCAGATTTGGGTCCCCGAGTCCCTGTGTTCCTCAGGGAAGGTAAGTGCCTTGGTGTTTCTGGGTCTTTTTTTCCCATCTGGAAAATGGGCATGATGGTGGTACCTAGCTCATGGCCTGTGACCATTCTTCCAATGAATTCATTCCAGAAATATTTACTGAGTGCCTGCTGCTTGCCAGTCCCTGTTACAGGTATGGATAAGGAGAGGTAATCATCACAGAGAGCTGATCGCCCACCAGGCTCCGTGATCAGAGTTTCTCTGCTTCACCCTTAGGGTCTCCTGCAACCCCTGAAGCCATGCATTGTGCTCTGAGGCTCAGAGTGGGGAAGAACTTACCCAGGGCCTCACACTGGTAAAGGAGCTGAGCTGGGATTTGAACCTGGGAAATCTGGCCTAGGGACCACCCCATTCACCACACTCTGGTTTCTCCTGAGGGCCAGGGTGGGTAGCAGTCATGAACCCCATCTATCTGCATCCCTCTGGCCCAGATCAATATGCCACAGGACCTATAATTGCCCCATCCTTGAAACTTCTTTAATGACAGCATATGTGGGGCGATGGGTTGATGCACTTCTAGGGGCAGGAGCCTGCATCTGCAGCATGGAGCCCACCTAACTGCTCTCCCACCGCCATCTGTCAGGCCATGCACCCCTGCCTTGACCCACCCTCCACCTGACCCTCTCCTCATGAAGGGCCAAGGCAGACTTTGTAGCATCTGTGACTCATTAGAGAAGAGTGACAAGGCTCCTCTTGTTCTGTCCTGCTGTCAGGGCTCCCCTGCAAAGAGCTGGTCTGGCCCCAGAGTTGCTTCTCTGTCTCTCCCAGAGGTGGTAGATGCTCCCAGCACAGACTCCAGAGTTGGAGGTGCCTGTGCACTTGGCTTAACCTCGCTCCGAAAGCACTGCCCTAGCCTTGGAAATCAATCTTTGGGCAGTAAGAGCAGCTCCCAGAGGCAGCAGGGGAACACACCCTGGGAAGATGCATGTGTCTTGCATGTGACCAAAATTTAACTGCTGAACTCAGAGAAGTTGCTGACTTGCTGACTCCACAGGCCACCAGGGAGTGGAAACCTCAACCATGGCATGAGGAGAATTGAAGACCAAGAACATCAAGCAATGGTGTAGGAAATTGGGAGTGTTACACACTGCTGGGGGGATGTAAATGATGCAGCCTCTTTGGAAGATGGTCTGACAGCACCCCAAAAGTTAAACATGGAATTATGGAATGCCCCAACAATTCCACATCCTGAGACATCCCCAAGAAAAATGAAAACATGTGTCCACACAAAAACTTGTGCATACATGCCCAAGGCAGCTTAGATCATAACAGTCAAATTGGGAGGCACCCCAAATGTCCATCTACAGATGAATGGATAAAAACAAAAAGTGGTACAGGGGCTGGGGACGTGGTTCAGTGGCATAGCACTTACTTGTCTGGAGTGAAGACATAGGATTCATCCCCAGTGCTGGGAAAAAAGGAAAAGTGGTCTATGTGTCCAGAGGCATGTGATTCTACCACATGTGAGTTCAGGCCACAAGTGAATGGGATATAAAAACAGTGAAATGAAGGAAGCTAGGAATAAAAGATGACACTGACAGGAATAAAGAAAACAGGATAGGTAGGTCTGTGGGTGTCCCCAAGGCTGGGGCCAGAGATGGGCATGGGTATGCACCCCACGACTGCTCTTCCCACAGCCTGACAGAGGCCTGCTGTCCATGCTAGGCCTCAGAGTCTGTGCCAAGACCAGGCTCATAATAGGTCCTCAGCTGACACCTGTGAGGAAGTGCTGTCTCAGGCATCAATGTAACTAGGAAGGAGCCCATGAGCCCATGGAGGAGAGTCTGTACTGGGTGACCTGGGCAAAGACCACCCACTCATGGGCACAACTGGAGAAACTCTTGGCAAGATGTGTGGAAACCTAAGTTAACTGACTTAAACTTTAGCAAAAGGCTCTTTTTTTTTTCTTCCTAGCAGGAACTCATTTATTGAGAGGGAAAGCAGAAACAGCTGAGTCAAAGTTGGAGGAGGAGGAGGGATTAAGAGGGGGAGAAGAAGGAGGCATTCGAGTTCACAGGAAGAGCATAGAAGCACAAGAAAGAAGAAGACTTGAAGATAGGAATCCCTTTCCATCTGCCCACTTCGCTCACAGAAGCTGTGTGCCAATATCTTTGGTAGCCACAATCCACCTTCCCATGTGTCAGGGGTGGGCTCTGAGGGCCCCAGAGCCACACCATGGCCTGATCTCTAAGATGGCATCTGGCAGCTTGCTAGACATAGCTGCACTCATACAAGTTTTAGGAAGTAACTCTGGTTGGCTGTTGTACATGAGGCAATCCTGGTATCTGCCTGGAGACTGTTCCTTGATAGGCTAACTTTCCTGTAATCTATGAGGCTGATGTTCTCAGTATAAGTCTGAGACTTATGGAATAAAGCCCTTATAGCGTACGCATTGTGATTGTCCCCGCGGGCGGTGGGCGATCATAAGTGGTGCCGAAACCCGGGATCTCGAGTTACAAAGAAGGAACTGATCAGGTAATACAGGGAAAGTAAAGTACAGTCTGGCCAGATTAAAGTTCGCAGGATAAGCGACGAGTTAAAGTTCGCTGGATAAGCGACGAGTTAAAGTTTGCTGGATAAGTGATGAGTTAAAGTTCGCTGGATAAGCGACGGAGATTGAGTGTAAGTGTTTTCACTTTTGTTTTGCTAGTTAAAGTGCTTTGCATTCTGTTAGTTTAATAGAGAAATATGCGCACTGAAATGTCACGAATGCTCATGGAAGGTCCCTTAAAGGATTGCTCTGGGCCAATGGAATTTCTCTTGAAACTAAAACAGCCCGAACCAAATGCAGAGAGGCCATAAAACAAGGGGAAGAGGTTTTGGAGGAAATAAAAGAGAAAAGGTCTAAAGCATCAGAAGGGCATCAATAAGATCAGAGACAGACAAGGAAAATGAAACTGGGTGTGAGGATAGTTCAGATGAGAGGATTTACTATGTTAAACAAAAAATCTTGCTATTACAGGATCTACTAAAGAAAAGATGGGCAAACACACACCACACATGGTGACCCTGCACTCTCAGCTCTTAGACTCATGCTGAAGAGTAGCAGCCTTGAGTGGTCTGATACACAGGTGGAAAAAGCCTGGGACACCTTTAAGAGGGAAATCAGTTTAGGGGAGGATCCCCCATTGGGAGTCTGCCCTACATTATCTGCCCTTAAGGCCTGCTTCTCTCCAGGACCTCCCAAAGGGGGCTCCAAGTTTCTCCCCAAAGAGCCGCCACCTAACGAACCGCCAGCTCCTCCCATTGCATCTCCTTCCAGAAACTTTCCACATAGTAAACAACATTGGGAGACCTTTAATGAGGAGCCCAATCCATCTCAATCCGCTCCTCCCAAGGTTGAGGAACCACGAGGGCAGCCAGCCTCTACACATAGGGAGGGCCCACTACCACCCCAGCGAGGCTCATTGCTGCCATCTTGTATTCTAGGGCCACATCAGAAAGCCCTCACCCTCCTCCTTCTGGATGGTGGGAAATCTTCCCGGTGGCCATTTTATGATACTGGGCAAGAACTCACAGACTCTAACCTCTCCCCTCCCTTTATGGCCCTCCCAATAAATGTTAAAATGTTAGTTTTGGAAGGAAGACTACCGATCAC
This sequence comes from Sciurus carolinensis, assembly GCF_902686445.1. Classification (NCBI taxonomy): domain Eukaryota; kingdom Metazoa; phylum Chordata; class Mammalia; order Rodentia; family Sciuridae; genus Sciurus; species Sciurus carolinensis. Next base: position 61,855 of record NW_025920295.1, on the reverse strand, counting down.
AAATTGGCCTGTGCAGGTGAAAGATGGCTCCATGGGAAGGTAGATTGTGGCTACCAAAGATATTGGCACACTTCCACAAGTGAGTGGGCAGAATTCCTTCTCCTCCTCCAACTTCGCCCCGCCCAGCCCACCTAGTCCTCTTGCAATGAGGTCCCACATATGCCGGTGTGGAGGGAGTAACCAACCCAAACATCAGTGGCATGTGCTAGTACAGAGTATGATATAGTAGCCCCAGTCCCACAAATATTGGGAGATAATTGTTTCACAATTTTCTGCGTCCAAACCTGAATTGGTTACTAACCAGGATTAAGGGTTAAAATGCCCTAGGCATCAAGTTTCTGCTGGAACATTTTATCTCCTTTCAGATCCAAATCTCAGTCAAGGCTTACATTGAAATGTAAATAGAGAAAGCCTGAAGGCTTAGTAGGAGACCAGTCTCAACCTGAAGAAAAAAAAAAAAAAAAGAGCAAAAAGTCTTACCTGAACTCCAGCAAAAGTAAATTTTATGGTGCTTTACTAAAGTAATTAACGGCCATATCATTTTTCCAGGACTCTTGTTTTTTTTGAATTCTACATTTTTTTGAGCTCATGACTTTTTTGATCAGTTCTATTTTTTTTAATTCAACTAGAGTTTTTGAACATCTGTTACATTGCAATGGAGATTCACCTATAAAGTTTCAAGGCCTTTGGTTTTGTGTTATGTGTATGTCGTGCTGTCTGATGTCATGTTTTGTCTGTATCAAAACTGAGCGCTCCTAAAATTAAAATTTAAAAATGGATCCAAATACTTTTAATTCACGTGATTTAAAAAGGTTCAATTTAAATTGGGTAAACTAATAGAAGTAAAATGTCTTGAAAATAACTTGCAAGTCTCTAGGTGGTCAAACTAATAAATGTTGATGTTAATAAAATGTCTAACATCAATTTTTCTAGGACTTTCCTTCAACAAGAAAAAGATGGCAAATACTGTTCAGGACACTTGTCTAATATCTTGGTTTTTTTTCTTTAAGAAAATAAGTGAATTAGAATTGACATGCATGGGATTACTCAAATGTGTTTGTAGAAAAAATTGTTTTGTGTCATCACTAAACTAAAAGCAAGGTTACTAAGAGTTATGTCCTAATAGGTATAATTCTATATACAAAGGGTTCTAAAAGTTTCAACTGTGTTTCAATTAGAGTACTATAAACAAAAAATATTTAATCTTATTAAAATAGAGTAATTTTTTTAAATTCAGAAATTTCATAAGAGTTGTTTCAGAAGGTAAACAAAAAGGGGTCAACAGGAAAGAGAAAATAAAAGGTTTTAAGTATGAAAATATATTTAGTAAAAGGGAAAAGGAAATGTTTCTGGGTAAGAAAGTGCTTGTGTGATGAAATAAATGAGGGTCTAAGTAAGTGCTAAGAAAGTCTATGTAAGTAAAGGGCAAGTTTCAACAAGTTTGCATGTAACTAAGTTGGTTATATGTAAGTGAAACATTTAAAGCTATTTAAGGTTTTTCCTAAGGTGAAATACTAATGTTCTAATATAAATCAAAGTTTAATCTATATGGTAAAATGGCATGGTAAAATAACAAAGATTTCTTAGAAACACTAATTTACTCTTAACTTTGTGTCTATTAAGTTTTATTCTTTAGAACAATTAGTCTTAAAAATAGGGGTTTATACAATGGTTAAGCAATTGTTAGAGTATTGTACTGTTATAGAGTCTAAATTTTTCTTGAAAAACTAAATTTGGTAAGAACCAATTTCTCACTAAATTTGAAATAACTCTAACCACAGGTATACCTTATAACCCACAAGGCAAGATATTGTTGAACGTGCACATCTCACCCTCAAAAATATTCTTTATAAAAAAAGGGGGAATAGGGAGACCTTCAGGTCCCCTTAAGATAAACTTTCTCTTTGCCTCTTTATTTTAATTTTTTTAACTCTGGATAATGAGGGTTACTCTGCCACTGAGAGACATGGCAATCATAAACAACATGATAGAGCGACGGTAAAATGGAAGGATGTTCTTACTGGACAATGGAATGGCCCGGACCCGGTGCTTTACTGGAGTTGTGGCTCGGTTTGTGTGTTTCCACAGGATAAAATGTCACCTATCTGGGTTCCTGAATGGCTGACTCGACCAGTGGCAATGCTACCAACAACTAATTTGGATCAACAAAATGAAGACACCAAAGACACTCCTGATGATCATGCTATTGACAGTCTTTTACCCCTTAGCCACGCTTTCTTTTTGCCCAGGTGAAAATGGTTCTACATTTCAAGAATACATAAAAAACTTAATAGGAGATGCTGTTTTACTTTCAGGATGGGTACCTCACAGATATAATGCTACAGGAACTACTTTCAAAACCCCTAGAATCTTCCCTCCTTGTAATCCTAAACACAGTACACCTCCTATATGGACAGGTTGTCAACATGCAGGACCAGCAACTCCTGTACAAAATGGATTTTTTTTCACTCCCAATTCACTTCTTCACTGCTAATGATAACTTCACTATAATGTTCAATTTGGCATGAAACGTGTCAACGCCTTTGACAATTGGATGCTTTTCACTGCAGCTTCAGGATATATTAACTTACATTCTTTTTTCAGTCTCTTAGGAGGGGGCATTTCAGCTATGTACTTGGAACTCCTCTACATGGACAAACAGTTCTAGGTTCACTGGTGCTGCCTCACCATCTACGTGTACCAGAAATATTACCTTTCCACCTACCCCAGTTTGTGTGTCCCCCCTTTTTTATGTTTTGAACTTCTTCTCTTCTCATTGCAACTCAAGCAAATTCGTATTCCTACCTTCCTACCTGTTTCCAGTCTCTGTTACAGATACAGAACTGCCAGTACTACTATCTAGAGACAAGAGAGATTTTGGCATCACAGAGGCTGTGGTCACTGCAATAGTGGTTTCTGCAACAGCAACACTAGCAACTGCCATACCTACAGGAACAGCAGTCAATCACTTGACAAAACATACAGCTACAGCCTTACAGACTCAAGAAGCTCTAAACAACCATTTAAGGCAGGCATACTCCTTGTAAATCACTGAGTGGACTTACTACAAGAACAAGTGATATCCTTGCAAGAACTTTTGGGACCTGGGATGTGTTTATCCTTTAAGAGCAGTGTGTGTCACCCCTATTGCTTATAATAACCTTAGCTTCTGTGGCTATGTTATCTAAAAATCTCTCTGTCTACCTTACTGGCAATTGGTCATCTACGTTTGATAATTTAACCAGTCAGCTACGAGCTGAAATATTCAGAGTCAATGCCACCAGGATTCAAGTTGCATCAGTATCCGAGATGTTCTCTTTGTTATCTAAAGCCCTGGGATTGACAAAACAGTGGGCTGGAAACAGTTGCTGTTCTGATTATTATCTGCTTAGGGATAGCCTATGTTTTACCGCAGCCAAATCAGAGCTCGCCAAGATGCCCAACGTCATTGACAGGTTATAGTACAGGCTTTGACAACGATTGAGACAGGCACATTCCCCCCAAGTATGGCTAATCATGCTGGACCAGTAGTCAAAGATAGGTAAGATCAGTCGAAATGCATACCAATCTAAGACAGGGTTCTTAGCCTGGAGGTCAGAATTCCAATGATGGGTAAGGATGTAATTTGCCATGGCAACCTAAGACAGGCATGGTCCCAAGTCAACTTTTCTTTATTAAAGAATAAGGGGGAGATGTCAGGGGCGGGCTCTGAGGGCCCCAGAGCCACACCGTGGCCTGATCTCTAAGATGGCGCCTGGCAGCTTGCCAGACATAGCTGCACTCATTTACAAGTTTTTAGGAAGTAACTCTGGTGGCTGTTGTACATGAGGCAATCCCTGGTATCTGCCTGGAGACTGTTCCTTGATAGGCTGACTTTCCTGGTAGTCCTACTCTCTGATAGGCTGATGTTCTCAATATAAGTCTGAGACTTGCGGAATAAACTCCTTTTGGTTCCTGTGATCAAGAAGAGCATACGCGTTGTGATTGTCCCTGCGGGTGGTGGGCGATCATATATAAACTCATGCAGTTTTCATCTATGGGTAATGTTGTAGCCTTTATCTGTTTAGGTTGACCCTACAGAATGATGTGCTGCAGTGAGCTCACACTGAAAGATGATTCTTAAATTTTCAGCAATTTTGCCTCTTAAACATGGCTAGTATTAATTTTTAATCATATAAACTTATAATTAAGGTAAATTCAGAAACAAAAGTAATGAATATGCAAGAGTCATTATTTCTGATTGTTCTAGTGCTTTCTACTATTGTTATCTATGCAGTAAGAATTACTTCTGTGGTATATTGTTACAAAGTACCATGTAATGTGTGCTACTGGATGTTCTTCCCATTGTTATACATTCAGTGTCATGTTGGTAGGGTGAAGTCTGCTATGGAGGACTGTTGCTGAAAGGAAATCAGAAAACATTACAAGTCAGGGCTTGGCTGACTGTTGATTGTCTAAACCAGGGGCTTATTAGTAACATTTTTAGGTTTTGTGGACTATAGTCTCTGTTGCATATTTTTTTGATTAGTAACATTTAAATGCAAAAACAAAACAAAACAACCAAAAACATGTTTAGTTCAGGAACCATACAAAAACCCTATTCCTTGTACTGGACTCTTGGTCTAGATTTAAGAAAGCAATGTTGAAAGTGGTTAGGAAATGTGATAAAGTTTAAATTTACTGGATCTGTATCTATTATGTAGTGAATGGCACAAAAATTGTAAGTGTTCTTCTGGTTCTCAAAAACTATACCTTATTCAGGAAAGAAACCTCTTACACCACTGACAGATTAGTAATTTCTGACACAAGCCTGCATTGTTTTCATTTTTCTTGATGGGATCAAAACTACCAATGAGCAGTTGTATTTGAATCATACTTGTTTGTTATTACATAATGCTTGGTTGTGTCTGGTAGTAGTCAAGCTTTTATTCATATTCTGTGAATACCCAATTTACTTCATAATTCTTTTGCAAAAGACAGGTGTTTTCTGTGAGGTCTCAGTTGCAGTTTAGACACCCAAGGCACCTTTATCCCACTGCACACCTAAACCCAAGCTCTTTCCTGCCAGTATCATCAACCCCTACCAAGAAAGTGACAATCTGTCTATGGTTAGGAGCTCTTGACTTTCAGTTCTCGTCTTTGTTAAATTGCTTCCTGGGTATTGTTTATACATTCTTGCAACCACCTTTCCATATTTAAGATTTATATTTTGATGTACATTTCATTAAGGTTGGAAATTTTTCAAATGCTGCTAGAAATATAAGGCATGTTTAAATTCTTCAACATTTTTAAGTGTGACAAAAAATTTGTGACTGTAGATGTATCTGATATCAAATTTTCAGAGATTAGGAATCAATCACCAATACAATGATTGTTGTTCCCAAGTTAATTTTTTGTCTGAATATCAACATAAATTTCTACAGAATCTCTTTATAATAGAAGTGTATTCCATTATCATTTGTACTGCTTATGAATGTGAATTGGAATTTTTTTAGTATTAAGTTACCAAGGCAATACAGAAATAGGGTAAATTTTAATATTGATTTGGTAAGAAATGTTGAGTTCAATTTTAAAGTACTATATTTAACTAACTAATATTCATTACATGTTTAAGTTTATATTTACAGGGTATAATTTTTATTCATCTCTGGATAATGACTTGAATGCAAGTTCTTTCACAATGTTCATAATCCAAGAGTGTAAAGGGATTTTTAGTATTTTCTATTTGAAGACATTTGAGTTAAGGTTTTGATCTCTTAACTGCACACATATGCACATGAGTATAAAACTATTATGCTCTGATTTTTGTATGTTGGTTATCTATATTTATTTGCAATTATAATTACATAATAGGATAAAATAAATATTCATTATGTTAAATTGTCTCATTTCCAATATAGATATTGTTCACAAATATCTGTAAATGCATCAGATATTAAGAGTCACCAAGCATCTGGGAAGTCATCTGATGAAATCCAGTCACCACAACTGTTTGTCTCAGAAATAATAAACATAGACAGATCTCAAAGAAGGTAACACTTTAAAAATATATAAATATACACTTATATGTGTGTTTTTGTATATAAATAAACACAAATTTTTTTTGTGTATACATATATATCATATGTATCAAGCAAATAATGCAATTTGAAAATTTTCATGAAGAGAGTTGTTATAATTATATCAGTGAGTTGCTTTTTTTTTTTTTTTTTGTGCACTGCTGGGGATCAAACCCAGGGCCTCATGCTTGCAAGGCAAGCCCTCTACCGACTGAGCTATCTCCCCAGCCCAAGTTGCTTTCTTAATATTTCATTTTTCCTAATTACTATTCCAAAGCAAATACACATTAATCATAGTATTCTATATTCTACAGAATACAGAATATTCATTTTTGGTTCCTTGTTGAGGAAAAGTAATTTTTTTTAATTCCAGAAATCTAGGCTGACATCATTCTAGAAGGCATTAGCAAGTCTTACTTTTCTGAAAATGTGATTTCAGTAATATCTCTTTGGGATTCATTGGAGACTTCATAATCAGATTTTAAGAGAGGAAAAATAAAATAGACACCAGCTTTTTTTCCCCTTGCTTTATAAGTATCAGTATCATTTCCTTTGTGGTTCATGGCACCTAGAAAACCCTATTGTATGTAGTAAATTATTTCTCTATGTAGTTATGCAACATATTTCCTTTTTATCAATAGGATATTATAACTTTGAAGACAGAAATTATGACTTTTATCATTTCACTGTTATGTATATTAATATGTTTCTGCAAGAAATGAAATATTTAAAACAAGAAGTTTGTTTTCTTTTCCTTGTAGCTGTAGAGACAATGAAGATTAGAGTGTCTGTCCTGCTGGATGATTATATTTTTATTATTAATTGTTCTGAGTGAGTTAAGGAAAACAATTTCAGTGTTCTCTGTAATAATTAACACTTCAATTCTTGAGATCAAGATATTTGTGTAATTATATAGATATATCAAATAACAATAAAATTGTTCTTAGTTTTCTTTATAATATATGTTATTTTATTACACATTTAAAAGATTTTGCAATTTGGGTGTACATGTGTATTGTCCTAATTCTTTCATTGAATTAAAGATTTACCCCCAGATGTGACATGATATAGATTATATATACATTTTTTTAGTTTACTATATTTTAGTATCTAGAACAAATTATTTTTTTATTCCTCCCTTTGAACATATACACATGATCTTTTTCTGATTCATCGTGGCCTAACTGATGATTTCAACTTTACAATGCTGAAAATCAAAACCATTATTTCCCAGACTGGCAATATGCACTATGATACTATTTTGTGATGTGGTATCACAGCTCCCAGTTAGCCAGTAAGTCACAGGACTAAACTACAATATTCTACAGAGTTCTGTGTTGCTAAACTGTCATATTCAGTGAGTTAGGTATATTCAGGGTAATGCCAACTTAATAATATTTTCAAATTAGAATTGGTTTAGCAGGACATAACCCTATGGTAAGTTGAAGAGCATGTACTCTTATTCAAGAATACTTTTGGAGATTTTTTTGTTTATTGTTCTAGATGAGTTTTAGACATTTCCTTGTTTTGGGCAAAAATAATCCTGGTATTTGATTTGGGTTTTATAAAATATTAAAATTAATATGGTGATCACCACTATTGTTGCATTTTTAGCCTAATTGGAATAGTGTATATATCTGTTTTAAGTCTTTATCTCTCAGTAAATATTTACTCAGATCCTTTTTTATCTCTTTTATTTCATGATTTTATTATGAAAGGATTTCTTTTTATAGAATTTACATTTCTTGATGTGATGATAAAGGCAAGTTTCTCCTTGAAGTTTGTTTGAGCTCACATTCTAGAGTTAAATGAAATAGAACAATTTTTACTTCTATTAACAGCCAAAAGAGTTTAATTTTCTTTCACATATTGTATTTAAAATAATAATATCTACTTGTTTAATTATTTATATCGATCACATGTTGTTTTATCTGCCTGTTCCTACCATATGGTGTAAAAATTTCAAAGTAAATTGAAGATAACTTTACTAATGGAATGACCCCAAAATAACTGAGTCCAATTTGCCTTATATCATTTCTGTAAAACTGCATCATATATGTTTGCTTTCACTGGTAAATATTTTGACTTCAATATATTATATATAATCAATGTAGGTAACTTTGTAACCTGCAGTTAGCTTCAGCTAATTTTTGCTACAAAATAATATTCTGAAGTACATGAATCAAAAGTTAAATGCACTGTCTATTTTGGGTTTGATTACATTTGTTTCTTTTTCTAGGATTTAGAGAAATGGTTATCCCTACCTACAGGTATCAGAATTTCTGATGGATATCTGGAAAAGTTGCAGATAACAGTCCAACATTTGATCAACAATTAAACTAGAGGTCTCATAGAGCTTTCTTAGTAAGTTTTTGGTATCCTACCTTTATCATCAGATCTGCTTTTTCTATTATCTGAATGTAAACCTTTTAATTTTTTGGCAGTGATGGGAATTGAACCCCAAAATTTGCACAAGCTAAGCAAGCTCTGTCAATGAACTAAATGCCATCCCTTATTGTAATATTATGTAAACCTTCTAGGTTTTATCATTTCCCATTCTTAAGGGTTTATTGTAATCCTTAAAACGCATGCATATTGGAATGGGATTTAAGTTGTGTTATATTTTATTTTTGGTAAATTTTATTGATACAGGTTATGTACCACATATATCTTCTTAGATATACTGTACTGGATACAATGAACATTTTTTAATATATATGGATTATCCAGAGAAGTACCCAAACCATCACCCTACAATGAGCATCTGCAGTGATAACATACCTGTATGAGTAGTATGCACTTGAATAAAATTTTACAAATCCCAGAAATCCCCTTCTGTTATCTTTCTTTCCATTTAATAACCCTCACCTGTATCTATAATCCCTTCTGTTTTATACCAAAGATAAGTTTTACCTGCATGCATCACACTATTTTGACCATATAATTTTATATTATGTTTTAATACCTGGACCTTTCTTATTCTCATAAGTAAACATTCTTAATTACCTTTAAAATGCTTAATAATTCTTTCTCATTATTCTTCTTTAAACCACTGAACTTTGTGCAATTTAGTATAGAATATATTTTCAAAAATTTACATAGATGTGGAAATGTTTATTATTTACATATTTTGGTTGTAAGTACACATACATATGTATATATGCTTTGGATCTTGATATTTATGAAAGTGTACAGTATTTATTTTTTGTAGTTGGCTCCTTTTGCTGTGGTAGTTTGTGAGTTTTGTTTATATTGTTGCATATAGTGATATTTCATTTGTGTTGTTGCATGCTATTTACTTTATAAGTATATTGTATTTTTTTAGTGTATTGCACTTTTCAATTCTGTTGATGACCATTTTGCTTCTATTCAGTTTTTACTATTATCAGATAGTGCTAAAACCTTTCTGTGATTGTTTTTTGCTTAACATATGTAAGCACTTCATACCTAGGAGTGGAATTATTGGATCATATTGTATATATATGTTCAGCCTTCCTAGAAAATATAGAAACAGTTTTCCAAAGTAGTTGTACTAATTTATACTTCCAACAACAATGTATGATATTTCTGATTGGTCTTCTTGCCCATTTTTGAGACTTTCTTTTTCTTTTTTAATTTTAACTTTTCTGGTAAAATAGTGTTCTCATTGTGATTTTATATTTTGCATTTCATTGTCTAAGTTCAACACTTTTAAATATGTTTGTTGGCCATTTAGGTATCCTCTTTTGTAGATTAATTGCCCAAGCCTGTTGTCTATTTCCTACTGGTTTTGTACCTTTTTCTTACTGATTTACAGAAATTCTTTATATTCTACATAAAGAAACTTTGTCAGTTTTATGACTTACAAGCATCTTCCTGAATGTAGCAATTGTCCTAGTACTTGTTATTGAAAGTACAGCTTTTCCTGGTGCACTTTGTTCTTTGACATAAGTTCAGATGATTGCCTATTATGTCTTTTGGTTGACTAGAGTTCTGTACTAGGGATACATATAAGTGTTGTAATAAATAAAGTGGGCAACAAATATGTGTTCTACAAATCATTAAGTCTTCAGAGCACTTCAGGTGGTCCTTGAAAGAAGGGTAGGAATTTGTCAATTTGAAAATGAGCCTATGAACAAAGAGCATTCTAAGCAAAGGAAATTCCATGCAATAAACTCAGAGATAGGAATGTGTATGTTATGTTAGGAAAATTGTGACAGATAAGAAGGGTCAATATGTAATAATTTATTTTAAAAATTGAATTTGAAAAGGTAGGATGAACCAGATTATAAAAAGCATGAGATATCCATTCAAGGAGTCTGAACACCTCATGTAATAAAAAAGTGTTTATTTAAACAAGGACTGTCATTGTCACAATTTTCTTTCAAATAATAGCTTCAGGAAAAGTAGAGACAATGAACTATAGGGAGAGATGGTAAGAAGCATGTAGATGACCTAGGAATTTATTCCAAATTAGGTATGATGTGGCCATGAAATGGAAATAGAAAGTAGAACACAGACCCTCAAGGTCATGCTGAGAGAAAATAGAGAGATCTCTACTTCAGCTGAACTTTGTCTCTGAGGGAGGAACAATTGATGATGACTTCTGAGGTTTATACAGTCACTTATCTCCTTTCCATATATTGTATCATGTTTTTTTTATTCACAGAAGCTTCTGTTTTAATTAGATATTCTAAAGTGCATATTACTTTATTCTATATAAACTCTGAGCACATTGAAAAAGTGTACCTAAACTTGATTTTGGTACATGTCTGTTTTGTACATCACTGCTTAAAACTTTTTAAAATACAGATTGTCACTTGATTTTCTGGTCAAAGTTTTCTTTGGCTATCAACTCTTATAAAGATTGTACTTAAGGAATTCTGAACTAAATTTTTCTGATTGGGAGGGAAAGAATGATTTATTACCATGTGATAACTTTTTGGGGGGATTATCAAACCCAGGGTCTCCAGCATACTAAGTAAGTGCTCTACCAATGAGCTCTTTCCACAAACCCTTACCATGCAGTAAGGATAGTGGAAAAAGGGTGGGAAAAGAAAATTATTTTTCATAATACTTAGAATTCAAGTTTACATAGATGCTGTATTCATTATGCATCTAAAATTAGATTTTTTCCCCAGTGAGGTCTATTCTTCAATACAGAAATTAGAATCATAAACTTTATGTTTGAAGAAGAAGGGTGAGGTTAGGAATGGATGGAAAGCAGTAGGGTAAAAACAAATATTCTTCACAAGTACTAAGAGTTTGTTTCCATGTATAACCTACCCTTCATCTTAGATGGGAATTAAGAAAGTGAATCCTAGAATTCATTTTGCTGGAGGGAGTGACAAGGAAGACTGATGGGATCTCTAAATCCATGGTCATCAACCTCTAGTGGACCCTCAGTTTTGCATATTGCACTGTCTTACACTAAGCAAGTAACTGATCACTTCTACATAATAAAACAAATGCTGTAAACCTGAAACACCCCCATATTCTGAATAACAATCATAAAAATTTGTCTACACTTACACTCTTCTTTTCAATCATGTTGCCTTTTGTCCCATCTCATCTGCTCAGTGTTATTGGAATATCTGTTATACCTATAAAACTCTTCATATTCAGTCTCCCTTTCTTAATTTCATGCTTCCCATTGGCTTTCTTTTTAAATAAACTTTTTAATTTTAGATTAGCAGAGAAATTACAAAGTAAATACAGTGATTTTACCATATACCTAGTTATTCCTATTATTAGTAGAATGTTACTTTAATACATTTTTCACAACTAAGGAAACCAATATTGGTAAATTACTATTTACTAAACTCCACATTTTATCAAATTTCACTGGTTTTTTTTTTTACTACCAACCACTTTTGTCCCAGAATCACATCCAGGACACCATGTTATATGTAGTAATCATATCTCATATTAATGATACTGGTTACTGGAGTGGGAAATGCTATGCAATACTTGTACATGACTGATAATAAATGAAGTATTCTCATAACACAGTTAAATATTAAACTAATGGGAAATCTTATATGCTGATAGTCAGAATTCATCAGAGTTTTGCTGCACTTCTAATAATAGTGTGCCCAGTACATTTTATGAAACTTTTAAGTGTAACATCAATAGAATGAAAGTCTATATATGAACACTTGTGTCATTATATTAAATATGAGATTGGGTACATTAGAAGTGCTTATTTCTTCCCACTGTGTGGATTCCTAATTCTATGCTGGTAATTTTTGTAAAAAAAAAAAAAATGGCCAGTAGAATTGAGATTTTCAGTCTCTTTTCTGTCCCCACATGTCAAGAAACAAAACCAATTTCTGCCAAATAGAGCAATTTGGTAATTATCACAGGAAGGGAGATGGGTGTTTGAACTAACATCCTGCTGTCCACAGTGTTTTTCAATACATACACACCTTTAACATGGCACCTGTAGAAACTCAGCATATTCTTCACTTGTTCTAAAGCTAAATTGGAAATGCATCTCCAGCTTATAAATAGTTTGATGACTGTGATGCATGAATTATGTGGCTAGAAACAAAGCCACCTAGAAGTCTCTTGTTACACTTGCTACTGCTTACAAACTACACTGAATTATAGGAAGCCCTATTACAAGTTGTAAGGATACAATAATAATAGACTCTCCTCCCCATAGTTTTACTTCCATTTCACTGATATCTAACATGTTGAATATTTTTTCATATATATTTTGGCCATTTGTGTTTCTTGTTTTAAGCAATGTCTGAGTAGATTTTTGGCCCATTTAGTAATTCAGGTGGTTCATTCTTTTAGTTGTTTTATATTCTGTATATTAATTTCTCATCATTAGGAGCAGGTGAAAAAAATTTTATCACATTGGTAGACTCTCTATTCACATTGTTGTTTCCTTTTTTGGGCAAAAGTTTTGAAATTGATTTCATCCCACTTATTGATTCTTGTTCTTTTTTTCTTATGCTTTATAAGTCTTATTAAGGCTGTTGATGCTTTTATATGTTGGAGTGTTGGACCTACATTTTCTTTAGGCACTTCTAGAGTTTCTGGTTTAATTCCTAAGTCTTTGATCCACTGGAATTGTCTTTGGAGCAGGGTGAGTGATAGGGATCATGTTTTATTTTTTCTAAATATGGATATCTAAATTCATAGCATCATTTGTTAAAAAATATCTCCTTGCTCCAACATAAGTTTTTGGCACCTTTGTCACATATGAGGTCAGTGTATCTATGTGAATTTTTCTGTATATTCTATTCCATTGGTATTAAGGTCTGTTTTGGCAATGCAGTTTGTATACAAAAACTCTACAACATAATCGGTTATCTCGTATTGTGTTACTTTCAGCATCCTTTTATTCATTCAGGGTGCTTTGGATATTCTATGTCTCTTAATTGTCCAAAAGAATTTTAGTACTCTATTTATGTTAGTGTATCTTGTAAAGAATTCCATTGATATATTGATTTGGATTGTATTGTGTCTATTTACTGCTGTAGGTATTATGAAATTTTGATAATATTAATCATGTTATTCAAGGACGTGGGAAGTATTTCCACCTCCTAAGATCTACTTCCACTTTTTAATTTTCAGTTTTCTGTGGTTTTCATTATTGATGTCTTTCACCTCATAGTTTGTCGGGGTCTTAAGCCCCCTTGCTCTTCTCAACCAGCGACAAGGGAAGGGGACACTCCCCAATAAGGTCAGACTGGGATAGGTAAGGCCGACTGACCGCCTGCTCCCAGCCCTCCCAGTGGAGGACAATCAGACAAGTCAGGGAGACCCGTCACAGCAGGAACTCATTTACTGAGGAAGTCACACAGCTTTTATGTAGGGTGGGGGCTAGGCGGGAACCAATCAGTTTAAAGGTCAGCAAGGTAGGGGGGTTCATGCAGGCAAGAGTCCCATTGGACTATATAGCAAGCACAAGCTGATCACGTTCGCGGAACTGTTGTTAACCAATCCCTGATGGTGGTCCGGTTTATCTTCATTAACTATTAAAACCGCCTTTGAGACCTTGATCCTGCTCACTCACCAGGAAGTAAGGAGTCAGCCTGAGTTAGTTAAAGTGTCATTAGTCCCAACACATCCCCCTTTTTTGTTTTATATTAAGGGTGTGTGTGTCTTACATTGCCCCTGGGAGTGTCTTACCCATCAGGGAACCTCACCCTAGCAGGACAATGAGGCTCTAGCCCTCATTTCCTGTCTTAAATCAGTATGAACTCCCCATGAATCTTACCCATCTTTGACTACCACCTTAGCACTTCAGGTGGGCCCCTCAGGAGGAGCAGGACTTAAGGGAGAGACACTTAGACCCCAGTGTCCTGATACGAGTGATCAATAATCCTATAGGGCTCCCAATCATCATTATGAAGGGTGGTATAATGCTGTAGGACCACCATGAGCTGCACAGACTTAGCCTGGCATTTCAGTAAATGGATAAGCTTATTGATTATGCAAGGCCTAAAGGTGAACACAAGGATAATGGTGATTAGCGGTCCCCTAAGCAGGAGGAGGTAGGAGAGCCACCCATGTAACCCAGTCCAGAGGAAATTAGAGTGGAGCTCACTCCTACAATGTTCCAGATCTTCTTGTAGGTTTTTGATTTTATCTTGTTCAATGCCAGAGCGGTTGGTGTAGAAACAGCACTTCTCACCAAGAAACAGGCAAAGCCTTCCTTCCTTGCCATTAGCAGATCCAAACCACAACAATTTTGCAGGACAACAGCGGCCAAGGAATCAAGTTGAGCCTGTAGATCTAAGATGGTAGAGCTGCAAATTGCAATGTTAGGAGCTCTGTGTAGCTCTCAAGGAAGTCCACTGTCCAAAGTTATGAGGCCAGAGACCCTAATCTTAATCACTGTTGTCCCATTTTTGCTACTGTGCATTACACTCTTTTTAAATCTCATTTTAAGCAGTTACATATATTGACTCCTGAGTCTATATGAACATTAGTTACCACAATTTAACATTATATCTAAAATATGAATTAAAGAAATGCTGAGAGAGCTTTTAACTTTCCTTTTGTGTGGCAAAATGTTTTTATGTTTCACAATATTAACCTTTAAACAAATCAAGCTCTAACCTTTAGAAATACATTTACACTTAAAATTTTCTCAGTGTAATAAGTAACAAATTTTACATATACCCTATCCTATAATAGAACATTAAATGATAGAAATAAATCCCCAATAAAATTTACTCTATATAAGTTTAAAATTACCATTACAGACAAGTTTCATCTGGAGAATAGCAGCTTGATAAATTTCCTGCTTTAAAAACTTGTATACCTGGAAAATATGAACACATTTAATATACAAAGAGTAGTACAATACTCTAACAGTTGTTTAACCATAATTGTATACCCCAATGTTTCTGAATTTAGATAAATTACTCTATTTAACAAGATTAATATTTTGATATTTATAGTACTCTAATTGAAACAGTTGAAACTTTTGCTACCTTTCGTATATAGAATTGTATCTGTTAGGACATAACTCTTAGTAACCTTGTTTTAAGTTTAGTGATGACACAAAACAATTTTCTCTACAAACACATTTGAGTAATCCCATGCATGTCAATTCTAATTCACTTATTTTCTTAAAAAAAACAAGATATTAGACAAGTGTCCTGAACAGTATTTGCCAGCTTTTTCTTGTTGGAGGAAAGTCCTAGAAAAATTGATGTTAGACATTTTATAAACATCAATATTATATTAGTTTGACCACCTAGAGACTTGCAAGTTATTTTCAAGACATTTTACTTCTATTAGTTTACCCAATTTAAATTGAACCTCTTTAAATCAAGTGAATTAAAAATATTTGGATCCATTTTTAAATTTTAATTTTAGGAGTGCTCAGTTTTGATACAGACAAAACATGACATCAGACAGCATGACATACACATAACACAAAATCAAAGGCCTTGAAACTTTATAGGTGAATCTCCATTGCAATGTAACAGATGTTCAAAAACTAGTTGAATAAAAAAATAGAACTGATCAAAAAAGTCATGAGCTCAAAAAAATGTAGAATTCAAAAAAAACAAGAGTCCTGGAAAAATGATATGGCCGTTAATTACTTTAGTAAAGCACCATAAAATTTACTTTTGCTGGAATTCAGGTAAGACTTTTTGCTCTTTTTTTTTTTTCTTTTTCATTTTTTTTTCTTGGGTTTGAGACTGGTCTCCTACTGAGCTTTCAGTCTTTCTCTATTTACATTTCAATGTAAGCCTTGACTGAAATCTGGATCTGAAAGGGGCTAAAATATTCCAGCAGAAACTTGATGCCTAGGGCATTTTAACCCTTATTGCTGGTTAGTAATCAATTCAGGTTTGGATGCAGAAAATTGTGAAACAATTATCTCCCAATACTTGTGGGCACTAGGGCTACTATATCATACTCCTTACTAGGACATGCCACTGATGGTTGGGCCTGGTTACTCCCTCCACACCGGCATATGTGGGACCTCATGGCAGGAGGACTAGGTGGGCTGGGCTGGGGAATGGAAGCAGAAACAGCTGAGTCAAAGTTGGAGGAGGAGGAGGGATTTTAGAATACTTGCAGTAAACATACTTCAAGAGGGTGTGCTCTTGGGTGAATTATATTGTTCTGGTTGATAGTACTTGAGGTTCCTGGTGGGCACCCAGATAGGTTTTGGTTCTCCAATTGGGAATACACACCCAAAACCTCTGTCAGCACTTATTAATGGATCAGGACAGGACCATGCCAGCATCCAGTTAATGGATCTTTCCATTCAACTTCAACTTTCAGGTAAGGCACCTGATTGGCCCAGTGTCTTTGGAAGGCAGCTAAAGGCTGATTTTTTGAGAAATTTAAAATATTTAATGTAAGCATTGCTGTTCTTAATTGATCATGGGGGTTATTTTCCCCTTTTTGTTTTATTAGTTGATTTTTTAAAGTTTTATTATGTCTTTCAATTATGGCTTGTCCTTTTGGATTATATGGGATTCCTGTAGTGTGTTTAATATGCCAATCATTGAAAAATTCTTGTAATGATTTACTTGTAAAACAGGGTCCATTATCCATTTTGATTTGTTGAGGCAAGCCTAAAATGACAAAACATTGTAAGAAAAGGCTTCAGCGTGCTTGGCCTTTTCACCAGAGTGAGCAGTGGCCCAGCAGGCATGGGAGTAAGTATCAATAGACATGAATATATATTTTAATTTTCCAAATGGTGTATAATGAGTTACATCAGTTTGTCAGACAATGTTAGGTTTTAGACCTCTGGGGTTTACCCCAGGGGATTGGAGAGGTGGAACCTGTAAGAAAGGTAGGCAAGATTTGCAGGTTATTACAATCTTTTTTAAGTCCTTTGCGGGGACCAAAGGAAACTTATGATGTAACCCTCTCCAATTTAAATGGGTCAGGTCATGAAGGCCTTGGGCTAGTTGTAAGTCCTGTTGAGGTTGGGCCGTAGCCATTGAAGTTGCTGATGCAGCTAACTGGTCGGCCACAGCATTGCCTTGTGCAAGGGAGCTGGGTAGATTTTGATGTCCTCTTAGATGCTGTATGAATATGGGTTGAGCACACTCCTTTAACAAGGACCGTACCTGGATCATCAAGGGGGTAATAGGATTTTTATCTAACTTGATATATGAAGAGACCAATGTAGGTAGCAGGTTTACCACATATAGGTTGTCTGAGAAAAGATTCATGGGTTCTTGTACTTGAGTTAGGGCCATAGCAATTGCATATAACTCCTTAAATTGTGCTGAACTAATAACTGGTTAAAAATGGGTAATTACTTCCTGTTTCACTAATCTGGGAGAGGGGGGTTAAATTAGAACAGCAGATCCCTCTTTTCCTCCATTTGTAAATACATTTACAGCTTTAGGGAGGGGTTTAATGGAAAAAAGTATAGGGGGTGCCCATTTTAATTTTGAAAATGAGTACACTCCTTTGGTTGACCCATAATGGCAAATGATCTTCCCTAAGTAGCCCTCCAATGCACAGGATACTCTATTGTTATTCCTTTGAACCCATTCAAAATCTGACAGGAGATAGAGCACTGTAGAAACATTAGGCTCTTTTCCATAGTGCCTAAGGGTAATATCCCTACCTTTAATTATAAGATCAGCCAATTGGTCTAAGTGAGCGTAGACCCTAGGAGCCACCCCTATGACTTCGTGTATCCATTGAAGGGGCTCTCCCTGCTGAGTTATGGCTGCAGTGGGCAGCTGAGAACCAGGGAGAATCCAGAGGTTAAGGGGGTCTTCAGGCCTGTATCGAGCCAACCAGGTAGAGTTAAGGGCTACTTGTATATTTTGGAGTATATATTGATGGTCTTGAGTTAGGGTAATAATGTTTGTTGGATCTTTGTCCCGTAGCAGGTCAAAGAGAGGGAGGATGTCCTCTGTAGATATAGGAAGCCATGGCCTCAACCAATTAAGTTCCCCTAATAATTTTTGTAAATCAACCAAGGAATAGGAGGATTGGAGGAGTAATTGAGGTTTAAGGGGACAAACAGAATCCAATTTAAGCTCAGTCCCCAGTATCTTGAAGGGAGGGACAGTTTGGACCTTATCATTA
Source organism: Sciurus carolinensis (assembly GCF_902686445.1). Lineage (NCBI taxonomy): Eukaryota > Metazoa > Chordata > Mammalia > Rodentia > Sciuridae > Sciurus > Sciurus carolinensis. Next base: position 43,271 of record NW_025920295.1, on the reverse strand, counting down.
GATATATGTAGTCCTCCTCTCTCCAGAAGGCCTTGGAGTTCTTTGTATGCTGAGCTTAGTTGTAGGGCATTAGTGGCTCCTATAATAATGTCATCCATGTAAATATACAAAGTAATTTGTGGCCTTTTTCATAGGGGTTGAAGGAGCTCAGAAACAAAATGTTGACAAAATGCAGGGCTATTTGCCATGCCTTGGGGTAGAACCACCCACTCATAACGTTCATCTGGTCCTTGATAATTGGTAGAGGGCACTGAGAAAGCAAACTTCTCACAATCGTCTGAGTGGAGTGGTATTGAGAAGAAACATTCTTTGATATCAATAACAAGAAGTAAGAGATCTCTTGGGATAGAGGGGATCCAGGGAAGACCCCTTAAAGGGGTTCCCATTGGAACCATATGACCATTAATTTTCCTGAGATCCTGAAGCATTCTCCATTTTCCTAATGTTTTTTGGATGACAAAAACTGGACTATTCCAGGGACTTAGAGATGGTCTGATATGACCTAAGGTTAGTTGTTCTTGTACAATATTCCTTAAATGTTGAAGCTTATTTTGGGGTAATGGCCACTGTTCCACCCATATTGGGGAACCTGGGAGCCATTGAATGGTTGGCATTATTGGAACAGTGGCCGTTAGTATTGGGGGTGAGACTTTACCCGGGGAGCTGGGACCTTCTACCTAGATGCCTCAAAAAGAGGGTCTCCTCTGTAATTGCTAAAAGGGCCAGATAGATTAAATTGTTGTTCATATTCCTCTTGCTCAAGGAGGTCATCATACACTGCCTTGTGATCAGTTGTTATATAGACCTCTGCTTCTCCTAAGATATCCTGTCCTAGTAAATTTGCAGTAAGACCTGAGGCCATGAGGAGGCGCACATCTCCCTGGGCACCGTCCACATCCCACCATTTGAGCCAATATTTGGTCTCTTCTGATTTAGTATTACCTCCTACCCCAAGCAACTGGGGGCCAGGAATCAACCTCCATTGAGGTGGAACTTCCTCCTTTCTTAACACAGTCCTATCTGCTCCAGTGTCGATGAGACAGCGGAATTTCTTTCCTGCTATAAAAATTTCCATTTTTGGCCTGACTCCGGGGACAATGGGAACAGTCCAATGTGCCTTAGGGGGGCTATTGGGGGAGACAACTTCTTTGTGTGACGGGGCTGGAGGGTGCCCCCTGATTAGTTTAAAGTTTTCCCCTCAATGTCAAATTTAGATTTGTAATCTTTCTGCCAATGGAATCCCTTTCTGCATCTTGGGCAAGGCATTTTGGGGGTGGTCAGCCTTTGAGCTGAACCCCTAGAGTGTCCAGACAGATCCTCAGAACACACCCAACCAGTGGGGCAATCCCTCTTGAAGTGGCCTGGTTGGCCGCAGCCATAACATACTCCTTTGTCCTTAGCCGTGACTGGTGACAAGGCTGCCATGAGAGCCTTAGCAAGTGAGAGAGTTTGGGCCTGTAGGGCTGCAACCAAGGATTGAGACTGATGCACTTGCATGCCAATATCTTTGGTAGCCACTATCCACCTTCCGGAGTGATCTTTCATCCCTGCACAGGCCAATTTGTGATCGGTAGTCATTCCTTCCCAAACCAACATTTTAACAAATTGATCTCTTAGGGGCCCCGGAGGAAATTTTCTCTGAAGGCTTCTTTCTACCCTTTCAATGAAGGTTGCTAGGTCCTCAGTTGCCTTCTGCATAATTCCTGCAATGGGGGGTTCTGAGGGGTCCTCCTCTAGCTTTTTCCATGCCGCCAACCCTAGGGCTCTTACTTGTTCTTGATATGGGGCTGGTATGGCAGCCTGTAAGAGGCCAGTAGAGAATTGGTCACTGGACCCTGAGAGCATCCCATAAGTAACTGGGATGGGAGGGTTAGCAGCCTGGTTCCGTTCAGCCTGCGCATGACATTCTTCATTAAATAAGGCACACCACTTTAGATATAAAGGACCAGGAAGGACAGCTTTAGTTAGGTTCTTCCAATCCTGAGTGGTGCACTGCTGGTGGGTGAGGCCCTGGAGGATGGTTTCAGCTCAAGAGGAATTGGGCCCATCCTCTGAAATAGCTTTCTTCTGTTCCTTTAAATCTTGTGCCTCCCATGGGTACCATATAGCAGGCCGGTTACCAGGAAGGCCATACAGGGAGGGGGGAGGGTAGAGTCAGTGCATTCTCCCCCAGTATCATAAAATGGCCACCAGGAAGATTTCCCACCATCCAGACAAGATGGTGGCAATGAGCCTCCCCGGGGCGGTAGCGGGCCCTCCCTATGTGTAGAGGCTGGCTGCCCTTGTGGTTCCTCAACTTTGGGAGGAGCAGATGGAGATGGATTGGGCTCCTCATTAAAGGTCTCCCAACATTGTTTACTATGTGGCAAGTTTTTGGAAGAAGATGCAACAGGAGGAAACGGCTGGGAGCCCCCTTTGGGAGGTCCTGGAGAGAAGCAGGCCTTAAGGGTGGATAATGTAGGGTAGACTCCCAATGGGGGACCCTCTCCTAAACCGATTTCCCTCTTCCTAACAAGTTGTTCTACATGATCCCATGTGGACCAGTCAAAAAGATTAGCGGCAGGAAGCCAAGGAGCCACCCGAGTAAAGGTGTCCCAGGCTTTTTCCGCCTGAGTATCAGACAACTCAAGGCCCCTACTCTTCAGCATGAGTCTAAGAGTTGAGAGCGCAGGGTCACCATGTGTGGTGTGTGTTTACCCTATCTTTTCAGGGATGCCTTACCTCAGTACTTGCTTGGACCAATCTGCTGGTACTTTTGGTTTCGAAACTGCCTCTTCACTTTGGCTGTGGTTCAGCCTTGAGGGGCCCCACTTTGGGCACCAGATGTTGGGTTCTTAAGCCCCCTTGCTCTTCTCAACCAGCAACAAGGGAAGGGGACACTCCCCAACAAGGTCAGACCGGGATAGGTAAGGCCGAATGACCGCCTGCTCCCAGCCCTCCCGGTGGAGGACAATCAGATGCGTCAGGGAAACCCATCACAGCAGGAACTCATTTACTGAGGAAGTCACACAGCTTTTATGTAGGGTGGGGATAGGCAGGAACCAATCAGTTTAAAGGTCAGCAAGGCAGGGGGGTTCATGCAGGCAAGAGTCCCATTGGACTATATGGCAAGCACAAGCTGATCACGTTCGCGGAACTGTTGTTAACCAATCCCTGATGGTGGTCCGGTTTATTGTCATTAACTATTGAAAACACCTTTGAGGCCTTGATCCTGCTCACTCACCAGGAAGTAAGGAGTCAGCCTGAGTTAGTTAAAGTGTCATTAGTCCCAACAATAGTTTAGATTTTTTCCCAAGTATTTTTTAGGGTACTCTGATTGAGATATTTTCCCAATTTCTTTTGTAACAGGTTAAATCTCACAATTTAAGAATCTATTGATTTATGTATGTTGTTCTTATATCCAGATCCTTCAGTAAATTTGTTTATCATCTCTATAAATTTGCTAATGTAGCATTAAATCTTCTAAGTTAAGGTTCATGTCATCATCAAACAGAGAAAAGTGAATTATTTTTTTCTATGTTCATGTCATTAGATTTCTTCTCTTCCTTGATTGCTTTGGCTTGAATTTCTAGTTGAATATGAGTCATGAGAGTTTATATCCTTGTTTTATTATTGTTTTTTTAGAGAAAATGCTTCAATTTTCTGCATTCACTATAATGTTAGCATTGGGTTTCTCATATTCAGTTTTTATAAGGTGAAGGAATTTCCTTCTGTCACTAGTTTCTCTAGAGTTTTAAAGATGAATGGTTGATGGATGTTTTCAGAAGAGTTTTATACTTCTGTTGAGGTAATCATGTAAATTTATATTTAAATCTGTTTATGCAGTGATTAAACACACACACATATAGTAAGTAATTTGTAAGATATTACTCTATAGAGTCATATGAAAAATTTATTTTTTTGTTCCAGGGGATTTAACCTAGCCATGACTTGATGACTAGAAACATATTGCTACTAGTCACATTTTAAATTTTTTTCATGGCAGATGCCCAGAGGATTTTTTTTCCCTGGGTGATGCAACTGCTCACTCAGCCAACACAAGACTCTGTCACAGATGCTGCCCCTGAAGATGTCACCTAAAGCATTATACAAAGTTAATGCAATTCCTATTAAAATCCCAAAGACATTCTTCATAGAACTAGAGTAAGGAATATGAAATTCATTTGGAAAAAATAAGAGACCCAGAATAGCCAAAGCAATCCTTAGCAAGAAAAGTGAGGCAGGTGGCATCACAATACCAGATCTCAAATATACTACAGAGTTATATTAATAAAAATAGCATGGAGTTGGCAACAAAACAGACATGTAGAACAGAAAAAAAGACACAGAGACAAATCCACATAAATACGGGTATCTCATCTGAGACAAAGTTGCTAAAAATATCCACTGGAGAAAAGATAGCTTATTCAACAAGTAGTGCGGGGAAAATGGAAAATCTCATGTAACAAAATGAAATTAAACACTTATCTCCCACCTGGCATGAAACTCAACTCACTGTGGGTAAAAGACTTAGACACTAGAACAGAGACCCTATGACTACTAGAAGAAAATTTAGGCCCAAATCTTCACCATGTCAGCCTAGGACCTGACTTCCTTACCAAGACTCTTAAAGCACAAGAATTTAAATCAAGAATCGGGGCTGGGGAGATTGCTCAGTTGGTAGAGCACTTGTCTTGCAAGTGCAAGTCCCTGGGTTCAATCCCAGCACCAAAAAATAAAAATAAATAAATAAATAAATCAAGAATCAATAGATGGAATGGATTTAAACTAAAAAATTCTTTTCAGCCCAAGACAAAATCCAATAATGTGAAGTGAGAGCCTACAGATTGGAAGAAAATCTTGACCACATGCATCTCAGATAAAGCATCAATTTCTAGGATATATAAATAACTCAAAACACACACACACACACACACACACACACACACACACACACAAATGAATAATCCAATCAATAGATGGGCTAAGGAACTGAACAAACATCTCACAGAAAAAGATATACAATTGATCAAGAAATACATGAAAAATGTTCAACATCTCTAGCAATTAGGGAAATGCAAATCAGAAAAGTAAGATGTCATCTCACTCCAATCAGAATGGAAATTATCAATAATACAAGCAACAATAAATGTTGGTGAGGATGTGGGGGGAAAAGGTACACTCATTTAATGCTGGTGGAAATGCAAATTGGTGCAACCAATATGGAAAGAAGTATGAATATTCTTCAGAAAGCTTAGAATTTGAACAGTTATCCCACTCCTTGATTTATACCCAAAGTACTTAAAATCAATATACTGCAGTGACACATCCATATTAATGTTTATAACAGCTCAATTCAGAATAGCTAAAATATGGAACCAACCTAGATGCCCTTCAACAGAAGAATGATAAAGAAAATGTGAGATATATGTGTGTGTATATACATATATATATACAATGTACTTATAGATGTATGGAATATATCTTATTCTGATTAGGATCCCATTCTTGTTGTTGAACATAATGTGGAATTTCACTGGTAGTGTACTCATAGATGAACATAGGAAAGTTATGTACAATTCATTTGAATGTCTTATCCCCATGCCACTTCCTTACCTTCATTCCCCTTTGTCTAACACAATAAACTTGTTATTCCCTTCCCACCACTTATTCTGCATTAGCAATCACATATCAAAGAGAATATTTGACCTTTGGTTTTTTTTTTTGAGACTGGCATATTTCACTTAGCATGATAATCTCTAGTTGCACCCATTTACTGGCAAATGTCATAATTTCATTCTTCTTTATGGTAGAGTAAATGTTTTATTGTTTATATATACCACATTTTCTTTATCCATTCATCTGTCATGGGGCGCATAGTGTGGATCCATAGCTATGCTCTTCAAAGTGAGCTCCTATAAGAATTGATGTGGTTGCATCACTCTAGAATACTAATTTAAATCATTTGTATATATCCTGAGGAGTAGGATAACTGGGTCAAATGGTCAATCTATTCCAAGTTTTTTGAGGAATGTCCTTGCTGCTTTCCAGAGTGGTTGCACCAATTTGCAGTACCACCAGCACTGTATGATATCCCCCACATTCTCACCAACATTATTACCTGTATTCTTGATATTTGCCATTCTGACTGGAGTTGGAGGTAATCTCATTGTAGTTTTGATTTGCATTTCTTTATGCTAGAGATATTGAACTTTTTTTCATATGTTTGTGGACAATTTGTATTTCTTCTGTGAAGTGCCTGCTAAATTCCTTTGCCTGCTTAATGTTTGGGTTATTGTATGTATGTGTGTGTGTGTGTGTGTGTGTGTGTGTGTGCGTGTGTGTGTGTAAGCTTTTTGAGTTCTTTATATATCCTAGAGTTTAATGCTCTCCTGAAGAAAATTTGGGAAAGATTTCTCCCATTCTGTAGGCATTCTGATCACATTCTCATTTTCTTTTCTGTGGGGAATATATGCTGATGTGGGGAATATATTATTGATTCTTGATTTTACCTTTTGTGCTTTAGAAATCTTGTTGAGTATGTCAATTTCTAAGCTAAATTGGTGGACAATTTTTTCTCTATTTTTTTCTATGAGGTAAACAATCTCTTCTAATATCTAGGTTCTTGACCTGAAGTAAGTTGAATTTTGTGCAGGCTGAAGAATTAGAGTCATGTGTTTGTGGCACCTTTTTCTAGAATAAATTAACTGCATATACAGAGGTTTGTTTTTCTGTTTTTTGTCCTGTTTGTCTTCATGTCTGTTTTGGTGTCAATAGTTTGCTGTTTTTGTTACTATAACTCTGTATTATAACTTAAGGCATAATATTGTGTTGCCTCTTGCTTCACTTTTCTAATAAGGATTGCTTTAGTTATTCAGGTCCACTTGTTTTCCAAATACATTTCATGAGTGACTTTTCTATTTCTGTGAAGAAAATAATTGGAATTTTTATAGGAATTGAATTAAATCTCTATAATGCTTGTGGTAGTATGGCCATTTTGGCATATTAATTCTGCCTATCCAAGAACATGGGAGAGCTTTCCAACTGCTGAGGTCTTCTTCAATTACTATTTTTAATGTTCTGTAGTTTTCATTGTAGAAGTCATTCACCTCTTTTGTTAGATTGATACCTGAGAATTTTTTGAGCCTATTATGAATGGGAGAGTTTCCTAATTTCATTTCAGCTGATTCATCAGTGATATATAGGAACACAATTGGTTTATGGGTATTTACTTTATATTCAGTTAATTTGCATAATCTGTTAATGAATTCTAGAAGCCTTCTGATGGGGTTCTTGGGTCTTCTATATATTGAATCATGTCATTGGCAAAGAGAAATAATTTAAGATCAACTTTTCCTATTCATATCACTTTAATTTCTTTCTTTTGTTTAATTGCTCCAGTGAGATTTGTAAGTACTAAGTTGAATAGAAGTGGCAAAAAAAAACTTCCCTCTCTCATTTCAGTTTCTGCAGGAAAAAAATTAAATTTTATACATTTAGAATGATATTGGCCTTGGGTTTAGCCTATATACCATTTACAATATTGAGGAATGTTTGAACTACCCTAATTTTTTTACTGTATAGAGCATGAATGATTTTGTCAAATGCTCTTTGTCTATTGTGATAATCATGTGATTATTGTGTTTAATCTATTGATGCAATAAATTATTTTTATTTATTAAGTATGTTGGACCATCCTTGCATTCCTGGCATGAAACTCACTTGATCATGGTACTCTATCCTTTTTAATATGATTTTGTATGCAATTTGCCAGTATTTTCTTTAGAATTTTTGCATCTATATTCATCAGGGATATTAGTCAGAAGTTTTCTTTCCTTGATGAATCTTTGTCTTGTTTTGGTATCAGGGTGAAACTAGGATCATAGAATGAGTTTTGAAGTGTTTCGCCCTTTTCTGTTTCATGGAATAATTTGAGAAATATTGTGATAAAATCTTCTTTGAATGTCTGGAAGGACTTGACTGAGAATATATTTGGTACTGTTTTTTTTTTTTTTTTTTTCTGGTGGACTTTTGATGGCATCTTCTATTTCACTGCTTGAAATTGGTGTGTTTTAATATTCTGTGTCCTACATTAATTTGTGTAGGTAATATTTCTCTAGAAATTTGTTGATCTCTGTGATTTTCTATTTTATTAAAATGTAGATTTTCACAATAGTTTCTCTCATCTGCATTTCAATAGTGTCTGTGGTAATATTTCATTTTCATCATAAATTTTAGTAATTTGAGTTTTCTCTCTGTTTTCCTCATTAGCTTGGTTAAGTGTTTACTAATTTTATTAATTTTTCAAAAAAGCAACTTTTTTTCCATTGACATTTTGAATTTTCTATTTCAATTTCATTGATTTTGGTACTGATTTTAATTATTTTCTGTATTCTACTGTTTTGGTATAGATTTGTTCTTTTCTTCAGCTTTGAGAAGTAGTTTTAGGTTATTTAGTTGGAATTTTCTATTCTTTTATCAAATGAATTCAATGCAGTAATCCTTCCTCTTAGAAGTTCCTTAACAGTGTACCAGTAATTATGATATGCTGTGTCAGTATTCTCATTTACCTCTATGTATTTTTAAAATTTTGCCTTGATTCAGCTATCCATTAGCTATTCAATAGTGTAGTATTAACTGTCCAGTTGTCAGAGTAATCACTCTTTTTTATTTTATCATTGATTTCTCATTCCCTTCTTTTATGGTTTGATACAGTCCAAGGTTTTAATGCTATAGTTTGCATTTACACAGAGTTGCTTTGTGGTTTAAAATATGATCTATTTCAGTGAAGGATACGTGTATTATTGAGAAAAAAGTGTATTAAATCACTAATGAATAAAATATTCTATAAGTCAGTTATGTCTGAATTATTAATTTTATTGTATAATTCTAAACCTTCTTTAGTTTTTGGTTGGAGGATCTATCATTTGTTGTTAGGGTTATATTAAAATCACCCAGTAGTACTGTGTTTTGGTTTATTTGATTCTTGAATTTGAGAAAGATTTGATATAAGTAGATGCTCCATTTTGGGGGGCATGGATGTTTATAATTGGTATGTCTTCCTGGTGAATAATTCCCTTAAGCAGTATGATATGACATTCTTTGTTCCTTTTGATTAACTTTGACTTCAAGTCCACTCTATCTGATATAAGAATATTAAAGTCTCCATGTATATGAGTTCCACATGAATGATATTTGTTTTCAATCCTTATACCTTAACTCATGAATGTCTTTGCCCATGAGGAGAGTCTTTGGAGATAGCATATTGTTGGGTCTTCCTTTTTAATCCAATCTTACAGACTATGTCTTTTGATTGATGAGTTATAGCATTAACATCAATGTTATTTTTGATTTTCTTTTTTTTCTTTTTTTCCGGTGCTGGGGATCGAACCCAGGGCCTTGTGCTTGCAAGGCAAGCACCCTACCGACTGAGCTGTCTCCCTAGCCCTGTTATTTTTGAGATATGATTTTTATTTAATATCATTTTGAGTTATTTCTCATTTTTAATTTGTTTTTATAAGGCAATTTCCAGTTCCCTGTATCACCTGTTTTATACACATCGCCAAAACATGCACAGACACATTTTCCATGTTTTGTTCATGACTTAGCCTCATCAGTTTAGATTCCTAAAGTTGTCATTAGGTCAGTCATCAGAAACTTCCTCCTCATGGATCTTCAGATATCAGTTCTGTTATCTTTAATTTGTTCCCAATTTGCCCACAATGTCCTCTTTAGTCTTTAGACAGAGATGTGGGCAGAAGGTAGACACAAAATTGGGGTTCCCACTCTCAGATTTTCTTCTTTCTGGCATTACCTCTCACTTTCCATGATCTGGGGATTAACTCTGTTTTCTGGGTCTTCATGAACCAAGGCTACAGGTTTCTTTAAAGATGTTTTTATCCCCATCCACCCTGTGTTCTCTCCTCAAGCAAAAAGAGGAAGGAAAATCTGTGCCCTTTCCAATGCCATGACATTGCCTTTTTCAAAGTGTTAAATGGACCTCTATTCTCTGTCCTGACTTATTCCTTTAGTGTTTTCAGGCAGGATTCCTTTTGTTGTCTTTTGTCTAGAGTTAATAATTGTTTGTGTTTATACGCTGGAGATAGGGATGAAGAGACTCAGTCACACTAAGAAATACATTTATAGAGCTCTCTTTTTATTTTAAAATTGTGTGAAAATCCAAGAATGTGCTGTCCATCTTTCTAACTTCTTTCAATTTTTCTAATTATATATATTTTCCCATATAAACCCATCTTCATTTTTGTTCAATGCACTCTGCCAGATATTCCAGCTCTTGAATTCTGCCTCACCACAGCAGCATGGTTTCTTTTTCTTATCGCATTTCCAGGACTTCCACTCAGTCACCCTTGCTAAGCTCCACCATGTCCATGGCCAACAGCTGCCATGTAGTGTATGCTGTATGTTTTTCATTTGTCAGGTCAAGTATAGACTACTTAAATGGTATTTCCCAATGTCATAGAAAGAGAAGGAAAAGATCACATAAGAATCTTTTCAGGCCACTTATCAAGGAAACTCAAATGTGTTTCCTTGAGTGGTGATCTCTGAAGATTATTTTCAAGAGATATTCCACTTTGCCTGTTGCTGTGCTATTGAGGATCAGAAAAATGAATTACATAACCCAGAAATAATTAACTTATGTATAAATTTCTTGACAGTGTTTTGAATGTGATATCATCTATCATTTTGGGAAGGATTATTTTATTTTGGATGAATTTATTTTGGGAGGGAAAGTTAAGAAAACATCCAAGAAAATGTTATTAAAGCAATTCAGCAAGCTTATTTACTATAGGAGTCACAACATGCATGTCCTTGTGCACTAAGTGAATACTCATCATATATGCACAATTTTGAAGAGGAAATAGAGAGCTGAAATATTTATGAAAAAATATCCTCACCTTGGTAACTGTCTTGTAAAACAATAATAGAAAATTTCAGAACCAGTACCATTACAATTTTATGTTTTCTTGTTTGCATTCATCTTTCCTATATTATTTCTTTCTATATATGATCTTGATATATTTTATTCTTCTGAAAAGTAATGACATGTGAATGTTTTGAGTAACAGTTCATCTTCAGCATGTCCATGATACACGTAATGAGGCATCTGTGATTACTTTAAAAGAGAAAACAGCATTCATTATTGCTTATCAAAGAGAATTTGGATGACATACTCTGTCCAAGTAAGCAGTTTCATAATACTTAGTGTTGTTCAGTCTTCAATTTTTGAAGGGGAATAACAAACAAAGCAAAACTATAGTGTGATTTTCTTGCAAACTGAGTTAGAATGTTCTAGTGTACCACAAAAAATTGTATGTTTAAATGACACAAGACACTAAAATTAATTTGTACTCATGTAAAATAGTTAAAACTTTCAGTTAAGAAATTTTGTAGTGCCATATTTATTGAATCACATTTGTGCTATATTATGATATTGATCAATCTCTTGAAAAACGTTCAGAAAACTATGATATAAATGTCTTCTGCACTATATATTGCTCATTGAAACCCCTTTGCATGTATCAATACTGAAATTATTCATGTAGATAAAAAATTCTCACATTGTCTCAATTCCTAAGTGTTTATAAATTGTAAGCAAAATATATTTATTAATATATTTTTTTAATTTTGCAGTCACTCTGGCATAAAAAATAAGGATATCTCATAAATAAAAGCTGCAGCACAATTCACTCAGTGGTTATTTTGGATAACACCACCCCCTCCATTATTCATTTTTTCTCCCAAATTTTCCCACATACCCACAGTGGAACCATGTAATTAAAAACATTAAGTCCCTGGGATGTATGGTTCACGTCAAGACATAATTTGAGTACTTTCAAATAATGTACAGATCTTCATGTAAGAAACATATTTTGTGGTCATGGTCCCTTAAAAAGTTATTATATTCAGGGACTAGCCTGTTTGCTTCAGATGCTGTGTGCTGAACTGTAACAAGATTTTACTTTTGTTATCTGAGTACATCTGCTTTCTTTAAATTAGTAGATCCTGAAATATATTTTCTTGCATGTCTAAAATAAAATTATTTCAAATAAAATAAAATAATAGCAACTATCAAAGTTATTTCCATGTGGACTAATATAAATGAAGGTTTTCCTGTTTCTGTCATTATTATATTGTCCCTCTTCCTTTTTACATGGAGTATTCAAATGTTTTATACTTTTGCTACATCTGAATCTGATAATTTCTGAAATTCATTCTGTAGCCCCAATCTAATATTATTGATCTGATTCTTTGGAAATATTCACCTAAACAGACAACCCTTATATTTTTCACTCAGAAATGAACTCATACATGGAAAGGACTTTTTCTGTCCTCTGTAGGAAACTTTTGAACATGTATTTTTGAAAGATATTCTTAAAGATGGATTTAATTTAGTAATGTATTTTACTTAAATATATCCAGAATATCTTTTCTTGTGGTATCAGTAGAACAATTAAATTGTGATTAAAGTTAGAATTTTGTGAGATCATAAATGCTTATTACTGTCCTAGGCAACTAAAGGTTTTTGGTTTTTTAAAAATACATTTAATATGTACTGACTTAACCATTATTGTGTTTGTTATTATGAAAATATTTTATGTTGTTTTGCAACCATCACCATTATCTGTCTCTGAGAATTCTTTTTATCTTGTAAAACTGAAGATCTGTATCAGGTAACCAGTAATTCTCATTTCACTTTTTCCCCCAGCAGCTGCCATTTCTATTTTCTATTTCTATGGTACTCATTACAATTATTGAATTATTTCATATTCTTTTTTCCTACTAAGTCTTTAAAATTGATGTGTATTTCACATTTATGGCACAACTCAGTTTGTAATAACTTCCTTCAAGTACTCATTAGCCACATTTGACTGTTGACTGCTGTCTTAAATAGCCAGACTCTGCTATAAATGTATACTGAATCCATATATAATTGATCTTTTAGTATGTGATATAAATCATTTCTGTTATTCTTTCTTAATTTTATTCTTATTCATTATTATGAAAAATAGGCAGGTTCCAGTTTTCAAAAATTTCAAAATAGGCAGGTCCAATTAAAAAAAATTGTATGCCCAGATTCTGAAATGATGTCTATGTATTTGGTTAGACATCAGTAACCATATGACTGTGTTCAAAAAGTTTGCTGTCTAAGAATTTGGTGGTTATGAGCTACCAGCTCTTAGGAATTTTGTAGAATATAGATTTCTTGATTACTCTGTTGGGGTCAACAAAATTACCATGCTTGATGACTTTCTAGAGGAACTCTCTCTAGTGTCTCTAGGGTAAAGTCTTATTTCAGACTCATCTAGAGAGATGAGAGTGACATAACTTGGTTTATCGTAAATATCTAACATGTTTAAATGAATGTCATTGGTGACTGACCAAGAAGGTAGTTCGATAAGTTTGACAGTCAGATATGAAATTCAACATATGATAGTCCTAAACAGGTTTCTTTCTGGTATCACCTTTTGATTTCATTCACTACGTCCTTGCTTGGTAAAATACCTGGGTTATATTATCTTTAAATCCACATCAAAAACTCCATTTTTGCCTATGATGTAGTAACTTGTAGAAGACTAAAGTTTCTGCTGAATCTACTAGAAGTGTAAGGAAACAAATGCTTTTGAGGACATTGTAGAACTACTGAGTCAGTTAAGATTCAGGAGAGAAGAATACAGACATATTCTGTACTGGGTTTTCTCCTGTGTTTTCTAACTCTTTAGCTGTGTAGAGAAAAAGAATAAAAGCTGAGTAGGGCATAAAAGACAAGCAAAAAGCAACTGGAGAAACTGCATGGAGCTTTTGATAGTTTGCTGTTCTGGCTCAGATTACAGTGGAATCTGTTGATGGGCCGTGTCATAAGTGTGAGGAAAGACCACAGGCAGGTCAATCTTTAAAATAGTGTTCAAACTCAGTCTCAAGCAATCTCTGTTCCTGATTTGACTGAGTTGATCTGTTCTTCCTCTTTGACTTCCCTCTACAAAATAATTAAATTTTCTTTGGCAGAAGGTAAAAGCATCTGGAATCTGTATATTTTTCCTGTAGGCATTTTGTAAGATCATTCACATAGAGTGCTTGGCAGTCAATAAAAAATTGCTTGGTGTAGAGTAAGACCAAGAAGAAAAAATCAAGAACAGGAAGGGTTCAAAGCATCAAAATAGTCTTGATGTAGATTACACAGACTTGGAAGTTACAGAGGCATTAAAGTATGATAACTAATCTAGTTATGAAATTGCATGCTGAGATTGAAAATTTTACTATAGAAGTGGGATCTATAGAAAAGAAAATTTGAATCAGAAAAAATGTAGTAACTAAAATTCAAGAACCCAATAGAGAGGGGATCCAAGATGGCAAAATAGAGGGAGGCTGAATTCCTTGTCACTCCATAGCTCCGGTTTCAAGCAGAGGATATGTGTATCTTGGTGAGGCAATTTTTGCTGCTTATTGATCCCCTGTTGTTTACCCCATTTGTCTGCTGTGATCACCTGCAGTCTGCTAGCATATTGATGCCTTTTTGAGTGCAGATTGCTCACTGTCAGGCACCTATCATCCACCATTTTCCTGCTTCTTGCCTGTCCATCCCCTGCCTTATACCTATCCATCACCCAATGCACGAAGTTCACCTCCTGATCATCCAACAAGAGTCAGCAAACTGATCACTGACTGCCAGAGGAGTGCCAGTTGCCTACTGTTGCCTGGAAGTTCACTGTGACTGTACCTGCAGGTTTGATTACACGTGGCTGCCGCCATTTTGAGAAAACTGCCAGGTCCCTAAGGACCCCTGGTCAGACTGACTGAGCCCTGTCTCCAGGATCCCTCAGTCTGATCACTCCCTGCCTCTGGATCCCTCATATCAACTGACTGCTCCCTGCTGCCAGAACCCGCAGACCAACTGACTACACACAATCACTGGGACCCCAGGCCGACTAATTGCACCCAGCCTCCAGGATGGCACAACCACAACACACACACCCGACCTCCAGGAACCCTGCCTGAACAACTGCATCCCACCTCCAGGACCTCCAGCTGATCACATCCACACCCTGAGCTGCAGCTCCCCATTTGCCAACACATTTCAAAGCTAGAATGGCAATCTTGGATAATCCTGGAAGCCATTGCAAAAATCTTCAGGTGGGGAAAATCCCATTCTGAGTTGCCTGCTGGAGATTTGAAGCTCATTGTCAGGTACCTCTCATGCATCAGGATACTGAAGACTAGGAGGTTTCATTATTATATGACTGTTATACTGTAGATTTTCTTTTTTCTCCTTATTGAAAAAAATTAAGTTTTTATTTCTTTACTTTTTTGCTCTCTTTTCCTTTTGTTACCTGTTCCCTCAGAGTCTCTTTCTCCCTTTTTTGCATGCTAACATCCAATTCTTTTGATTACACTCTCACACTTTCTATTATCCAGAACTTCTGTATATTCTTTACTTATCCCATTAACACCCACATTCTACAAACATCTGCATTCTCTTTGTCCTCCATTAGAAACTGCAGACCTTATTTCAAATCTGTTTGTTTTACTGAAGATAATATTTGAACTCATTCTGTTTATTATGACAATTTTGTTATTGTCCTCATAGGGGCTATTTGGTCTAGGATTTCATAGTGTCTGAATTGGGCACTGCTAATATTGATCTTCCCTTAAAGAAAAGGTTTTGGAAACCTATAGGGCCACTATAGTCTATAGGGGGAAATCTGCAATACCCCAGATCTGCAGTGCTAGAGGGAAAGATACATGAACAACATGAAAAAAACAAGGAAAGAAAATGATCCAAACAAATGTAGATTCTGTATTACTAGAATCCAATGACAGTATGTTATAAGAATGTCAGAAAAGGACTTCAGAATACACATTATTAAGATGATTCATGAAGCAAAGATGAGATAAGAGAGCAAATGCAGGCAATGAATGATAATACCAATAAGCTGAAAGAGCAACTGCAGGAAGCAAAAGATCATTTCAACACAGAGATGGAGATTCTCAAAAAAACAAAACAAACAAACAAACAGAAATCCTTGAAATGAAGGAAACAATAAACCAAATAAAAAACTCAATGGAAAGTATCACCAAAAGACTAGAGCACTTGGAATCTCAGAAAATGAAGACAAAATATTTAATCTTGAAAATAAAGTTGCCCAAAAAAAGAAGATGGTAAGCAATCATGAACAGAATCTCCAAGAACTATGTGACATCATGAAAAGACCAAATTTAAGAATTATTGGGATTGAGGAAGGCACAGAGATACAAACCAAAGGAATGAACAACCTATTCAATGAAATAATATCAGAAAATTTCCCAAACCTGAAGAATGAAATGTAAAATCAAATACAAGAGGTTTACAGAACACCAAATGCACAAAATCACAACAGATCCACACCAAGGCACATTATAATTAAAATGCCTAACATTCAAAATAAAGATAAGATTTTGAATGGCCACAAGAGAAAAGCATCAGATTACATATAGGGGAGACCAATATGGATAGCAGATGACTTCTCAACCCAGACTCTAAAAGCTAGAAGGGCCTGGAACAACATATTTC
Organism: Sciurus carolinensis; assembly: GCF_902686445.1. Lineage (NCBI taxonomy): Eukaryota > Metazoa > Chordata > Mammalia > Rodentia > Sciuridae > Sciurus > Sciurus carolinensis. Next base: position 26,725 of record NW_025920295.1, on the reverse strand, counting down.
AAGCTCTGAAAGAACATGGTTGCTAACCAAGAATCCTATACCCAGCAAAACTTACCTTCAGATTTGAAGATGAAATAAAATTCTTCCATGATAAACAAAAGTTAAAAGAATTTACAAATAGAAAGCCTGTGCTACAGAATGTTCTCAACAAAATATTCCATGAGGAGTAAATGAAAAACACCAATGTAGATCAGCAAAGGGAGGAACTACCTTAGAGAAAAACCACTCAAATGAGAAACCAAACCAACATAAAAGGAAAAATAAGCCAAATGACTGAGAATACAAATCATATCTCAGTAATAACCCTGAATGTTAATGGCCTAAACTCATCAATCAAAAGACATAGACTAGAAGAATGGATATAAAAGAAAGACCAACAATATGCTGCCTGCAAGAGACTCATCTCATAGAAAAAGACATCCACAGACTAACGGTGAAAGGATGGGAAAAACCTACCATGCACATGGACTCAGTAAGAAAGTGGGGGTTTCCATCCTTATATCAGATAAGTAAACTTCAAGCCAAAATTAGTCAGAAGGGAAAAAGGAAGACATTTCATACTGCTTAAAGGAACCATAAACCAGAAAGACATAACAATAGTACACATTTATGCCCAAGCAACGGTGCATCTCTATATATCATAAAAATCCTTCTCAATTTTAGGAAACACATAGACCACAACACAATAATTCTGGGTGACTTTAATGCACTGCTATCACCACTAGGTAGCTCTTCCAGAAAAAAAAACAACCAAAGAACCATAGAACTTAATAACACAATCAATAACCTAGACTTAATAGACATATATAGAATATTCCATCCATCAATGAGCAGATTCACTTTCTTCTCAGCAGCACATGGAACCCTCTTGAAAATAGACCTTATGTTAAGCCAAAAAGCAGCCCTTAGGAAATGCAAAAAAATAGAGATACTGCCTTGTGTTCTATCAAATCATAATGCACTGAGAGTAGAAATCAATGACAACATAAAAAACAGAAATTACTCCAACACCTGGAGACTAAATAATATGCTATTGAATGAAACATGGATAACAGAAAACATCAGGGAGGAGATAAAAAAAATTCTTAGAGGTCAGTGAGAATGATGATACAACATATACAAATCTCTGGGACACTATGAAAGTGGTACTAAGAGGAAAATTCACTGCATGGAGCACATTCCAGAAAATAATGAAAAGTCAATAACTAAATGTCCTAACATTACAGCTCAAAGCCCTAGAAAAAGAAGAACAGAATACCAGCAAAAGTAGTAGAAGACAGGAAATAATTAAAATCAGAGTTGAAATCAATGAAATAGAAACATAAAAAATTCAAAAAATTGACAAAACTAAAAGTTCATTCTTTAAAAAGTAAACAAAGTAGGCAAATCCTTAGCCACACAAACAGAAGGAGAGAGAAAACTCAAATTACTAAAATTTGTGATGAAAAAGGAAATATCACAACAGACACCACTGAGATACATAACATAATGAGAAGCTACCTTGAAAATCTGTATTCCAACAAAATAGAAACTACTGAAGACATTGAAAATTTGTACAGTCATATGCTCCTCTCAAACTGAAACAGGAGGACATGCACAATTTAAACAGATTAATATCTAGCAATGAAATAAAAGAAGCCATTAAAAACCTACCATCCAAGAAAAGCCCAGGACCAGATGGATTCTCAGCAGAGTTCTACAAGACCTTCAAAGAAGAACTCATTCCAATACTCAAAGTATTCCAGGAAATAGAAAAGGATGGTACCCTACCAAACACATTCTATGAAGCTAATATCACCCTCATAACCAAACCAGGCAAAGACACATCAAGGAAAGAAAATTTTAGACCAATATCTTGATGAATATAGATGCAAAGATCCTTACAAAATACTGGCAAACCGTATCCAAAAACATATTAAGAAAATTGTGCACCACAACCAAGTGGGGTTCATCCCTGGAATGCAAGGATGGTTTAACATCTGAAAACCAATAAAAGTAATCCATCATGTCAATAGACTTAAGGATAAGAATCATATGGTTATTTCAATTGATGCAGAAAAAGCGTTCGACAAAATACAGCACCCCTTCATGCTCAAAACACTAGAAAAAATAGTGATAGTAGGAACATACCTGAGCATTGTAAAGGTTATTTATGCTAAACCCATGGCCAACATCATTCTTAATGAAGAAAAACTGAAAGCATTCCCTTTAAAAATGGGAACAAGGCAGGTATGTCCTCTTTCACCACTTCTATTCAACATTGTCCTTGAATTTCTAGCCAGAGCAATTAGGCAGGACTAAAGAAATTAAAGAATACGAATAAGAAAAGAGGAACTTAAGCTGTCACTATTTGCTAATGACATGATTCTATATTTAGAGGATCAAAAAAACTCCTCCAGAAAACTTCTAGACCTCATCAATGAATTCAGCAAAATAGCAGGCTATAAAATCAACATGCATAAATATAAAGCATTTTATTACACAAGTGATGAAACAGCTGAAAGGGAAATGAGGAAAACAACTCCATTTGCATTAGCCTCAAAGAAAATAAAATACTTGGGAATCAATCTAACCAAAGAGTTAAGAAATCTCTACAATGAAAACTTTAAAACATTGAAGAAAGAAATTGAGGAAGACTTTAGAAAATGGAACGATCTCCCATGTTCTTGGATAGGCAGAATTAATATTGTCAAAATGACCATACTATCAAAAGTGCTATACAGATTCAATGCAATTCCAATTAAAATCCCAATGATGTACCTTACAGAAGTAGTGCAAGCAATCATGAAATTCATCTGGAAGAAAAAGAAACCCAGAATAGGTAAAGCAATCCTTAGCAGGAAGAATGAAGCAGGGGGGATCACAATACCAGACCTTCAACTATACTACAAAGCAATAGTAAGAAAAATGGCATGGGAAGGAATGATAGGAAGATCAATGGTACAGAATAGAGGACACGGACACAAACCCAAATAAATATTATTTTCTCATACTAGACAAAGGTGCCAAAAATATGCAATGGAGAAAAGATAGCCTCTTCAACAAATGGTGCTGGGAAAACTGGACATCCATATGCAACAGAATGAAACTAAACCCCTATCTCTCACCCTGCAAAAAATCAACTCACAATGGATCAAGGACCTTGAAATCAGACCACAGACCCTGCATCTTATAGAAGAAAAGTAGGTCCAATTCTTCAACTTGTCGGCTCAGGATCAGACTTCCTTAACAGGACACACAAAGCACAAGAATTAAAAGCAAGAATCAATAACTCGTATAGATTGAAACTAAATAGCTTTCTCTCAGCAAAGGAAACTATCAGCAATGTGAAGAGAGAGACTACAGAGTGGGAGAATATCTTTGCCACTCATACTTCAGATAGAGCACTAATTTCCAGAATATATAAAGAACTCAAAAAACTCTACACAAAGAATACAAATAACCCAATCAACAAATGGGCTAAGGATATGAACAGATGCTTCACAGAATAAGATCTACAAGCAATCAACAAACATATGAAAAAATATTCACAATCTTTAGTAATAAGAGAATTGTAAATCAAAACTACACTAAGATTCCATCTCACCCCAATTAGAATGGAAATTATCAAGAATACAAGCAACAATAGGTGTTGGAGAAGATGTGGGGAAAAAGGTGCACTCATACATTGCTGGTGGGGCTGCAAATTAGTGCAGCCACTCTGGAAAGCAGTGTGGAGATTCCTTAGAAAACTTGGAATGGACCCACCATTTGACCCAGCTACCCACTCCTTGGACTATACCCAAAGGACTTTAAATCAGCATACTACAGAGATACAGCCACAACAATGTTCATAGTTGCTCAATTCACAATAGACAGACAGTTGAACCAACCTAGATGTCCTTCAATTGATGAATGGATAAAAAAACTGTGGTATATATATGTACAATGGAATATTACTCAGCTATAAAGAATAATAAAAGTATGGCATTTGCAGGTAAATGGATAACATTGGAAAATATCATGGTGGGATAAGCCAATCTCAAAAAAGAGAAGGATGAATGATCTCACTGATAAGCAAATGATGACACATACTGGGGGTGGGAGGGGGCAAGAATGAAGGAAGGAGGGACTATATAGAGGGAAAAGATGGGTGGGAGGGGTGGTGGGAAGGAAAAAATAACAGAATGAATCAAACATCATTACCCTATATAAATGTATGATTACTCAAATGGTATGCTATTACTCCATGTACCAACAGAAACAACATGTATCCCATTTGTTTACAATAAAAATAATTAAAATAAAAAAAGTAACCCAACAAATATGTTTAATTGCAGGTTGGATACAGTTGAAAAGAGGAATAGTTATCCAAATGATAAATTAATAGAAAATATTCAGCAGAATATACTTGTAATATTAGTGGTATAACCAAACCAAGCTAAGGCATGAAGTCTTTTCAATAATTCACCAAACTGTGTCTCCTATTTACAGCTTAGGAGTAAAAATGTCTTTAGTATAGTATAATTGTAATTCTTGCTATTTCAATGTGTGTTGTTTTATATTTTTCTCAGTGTTTATTTTGAAATGTATAGTAAATATAACATGAAGATGGTAAGAAACAAAATTAATGCTACTTGTAAATTTGTACATGACACCCTCCATCTAAACTCTGAGCAAACAAAAATTATTACATAACTAGTGTCTTATGCAGAGTTCACCTGTTCAGCAAACTCAAGTACTTAGAATACAACCTTAGAATGAGACAATAAGCAAAACACAGACAGAAATAGGTAAACAGAGGTGGTTGTTAAAACATGTATTTTAGCATAAAGAAGTTTTTAAAAACAGAGTTTAGATAGATACAATTCCTTTCTTTTGTTTATTTATTTTTATGGGGTACTGAAGATTAAACCAAGTGCCTCACATATGCCAGGAAATCAGTCCACCACTGAGCCACAACCCCAGTCCAAACATAAAGAGCTTATGAGGACCTTACTCTTTTGCAGGATAATGCTTATAGAAAAATGGTGATCTGTTATACCAGCTCACTGCAAGTCAGAAAGTAAATCAGAAAGAAGTGATGGGTAAATTGTTGAAGAAATGGGTTTGGGAGCAAGTACATTGTTTCACCTTTTGTAAGACTACACCATGAATTGTATCATTCATTTATGTATGTATAAGAAAGAAAAAACGCTTTCAATTACATTTTGACATCCTACTAATTTTGAAATATACCCTGATTTCAGAGACGCTATAATGTGGAAGATAAAGTCCATGGCCAATCCTATTTTTAAGTCTAATTATTTGTTATTGGTCTGACTTGGACTAGGAAATTTCTTTTAGAAAATTTTCTAATACATGAAAGTGGGATAGTAAAAGGTCAAAGATTATTCTTTTTCCTTTCCTCTTTACCTCTCCTAACCCATGGTTTATATCTGAAGATATCTACTGACTGGTTCCTATGTGATTGTGATTTGTAGATATAGAATCTTTTAGAAAGTACTTTTTAATAAAATTTCCAAACTTTCTAAATTTCATTATTATGATTGAATTCTAATTATGCAAAATTTCTATTTTATTAATGACAAATATATGATTAATTAGCAAATGCATCTTTTTAAATAAAAGGTTGAATTTTGTGATGTTTGGCAAAGTGAAAAGTTCCTGACTATATTCATCATATTCCTATTTTGAAGATTCCCAGGAAATGCAGAATGACATTGTTTTCTTGAGCAGTAAAATATTGATAACTTCACTTTTATGTTCATTCTTTCAGAATTTTTTCAACTCACACTCAATCGATAGGATGAAAATTTTAAGAGAAGGCCATCCCTCACTCTTGGAGGTTGTCAGAATATTGGTGGATCATTATCTGAATTTGGTGAAGAAATGATTATTGAAGAAAATAGCAGCAAGGATAATACCACATATTTGGGATGGAGATATTTCCCCAATTTAATTACTTTATAAATAATGTGAATTTACTATCTAGATAAAGTCATAATAACCTTTAATTTCTCTCTCTCATTCTCTGGTGTTTAGGAAACACAATATTGTATATATATATTTCTCTTGCTTACTTGAATATTCTACTTTCACTCCAACATTGTTATTATGCCTCTCTCAAGTCATAATGAATTTATTCCATCCCACATTTCTGTTTTACACTAGTTCATAAATAATGATATATTGCATAATATTATCCTAATTGTTAAATAAATATTTTGACATTTAAGTTGACATTTAAATATTTGTGTTAGTCTTATAACCTGAAATAATGCAGCTTAAAAGTGCATAGAACATTTGTAAAATTTGTTTGTGATCTCAGCATAGTTTTTCAATGTGCTGTAAGCATATTGACTATCTACCAAATCTAAGGTTCATCATGAATAAATTTTATTGTTTTTCAATTTTATATTTGTCACAGACTCTATCTGTACTTTTCTTTGCTTCAAAGTCTACAGCAATGTATCTTTTGTCCCAGATCTCCTAGCTCTTGCTAAGACTTCACTGAGAGCTGCTGTTTTGTGTTTAATATGGGGTAGGAGAGATTTAAAATAATAGTTTGGTAATAGTTACATGGAGGAGGGGAAATATTGCCTTTGTATCAAATCCCAAAATTTACCTTATAATTTTCTATTTTTCTTACATGATATCTGCTAGATACCTGAAACAAGATTCTAATTTTTCTTTCAGAAACTCATTGAATTATTGGTATTTCCTTAAATCAGTGTGTTCAGGGGCATTTTTGTTGTTTGTTTTTTGATACCAGGGATTGATCTCAGTGGTGCTTCACCACTGAGTCACATCTCTAGCACTTTTAGCACTTTGAGATGGGGTCTTGGTAAGTTGTTTAGTGTCTTGCTAAATTGCTTAGGACCCTGCTACATAGCTAAGTCTACCTTTGAACTTGTGATCCTTGTTAGCATGCCCAGCTCATTCATTTTTAAGGTAGAAGAGCCTTGCCATTATGTTTGCCAGTGATATCCAGAAATAAAATAAGCACAGTATGCATCTTCATGGGTGGTTTATGGTACATGTTTCTCTGTGGAGGGAGGGGTGGTACTGGGAATTGAACCCAGGACTACTCTACCATTGGACTATACCTAGTTTCTTTTTAGTTTTCATTTTGAAAGTCTTGATAATTGCTGGCTTTTGGTTTGTGATCCTCCTACTTCAATATAATATTTTAGGATATCATAATAGCTATTGAAGAGATTGAAGGTAGCAAGGACTACCATAATCTGATATTGCTTATTTTCTTGCTTTCACTAATAGCTTTAACAGAAATTCTGCATCTTTTGGTCAGTGCCTGATAATTTCTTCATTCACATTGTTTCCTTATGTAGTTTAGGTTTGTTGTTAATAGAATAAAAATTATTTTACACTAAAGAGAGGTGTAGAATTTTTCCTAAAGTACTTGCAAGAATAGAGAATTCTGAGCTATTTAGATTTTTTAAATGTTTGTTTTTTTTTAATTTTCAAAAATTAATTCATACCATTTCCCCTCACATTTAAATATAAAATTATCATATGAAGCAGCAATTCTGTTCCTAGGTTATACTTCAAAAAGCTGAAACAGGTTTATAAAGTCTTGTTCATATTATTGCCACTTATAACTAAATAACTTTTATTTTTGGTACCAGGGATTGAACCCAGGGGCAATTAAACACTAATCCACATCCTCAGCCTTTTGTATTTTATTTAAAGACAGGGTTTGTTGAGTTACTTAGAGCCTGGCTAGGTTGCCTTGGTTGGCTTTGAACTTGCAATTATTCTGCCTCAGTCTCTTGAACCACTGGGATTATAGGCATGCACCACTGCACCTGGCCTAAATAACTTCAAAGCATTTTAGGAATGTTTCTGCTTGGTAATAGACCTGTGATTGTTTAAAGATTCTTTATATTAAAATCTCAAATTTGGGACAATAATTTTATAGTCTCTGTATAAATGATAATTAATTTATTTTGTTTAATTCACTGATTGACGCTTTCCTCAATGTCTCTCAATAGGAATATAAGTTCATTTAGGGAAGGATTTTATCTTTTATATTCTATAGAATGCTTCATCATAAAGCACATACTGGGTAGTGAATTCATGAAGGAATGAATATAAACAATCTTGAGATAAAGTCAGCAAATATATAAAATGATTATATTAGATTTGTGATTATGTACTAATTTTTAGTACATGAGAAAGGGATAGAAATTAGCTAATTAAAATATTTTATACTTATTTTTTATAAGAAATTATTTTAACTGTACTCATTTGTATGAATAGTCCTAGACATGAGTTTATATGTAGTGATCTGTCTTACAACTTTAGTTTTCTGCTTTGCTTTCTCAAATCCTTCCCATGTAATCCTGGATCTTGGGCTGGTGATGGAACAATTTTCAAATACTGTGAACCACAGAACCTGAGGTGAAGCCTGCAGGCCTCCACCATCTCACAGCATGCATTCCTTCCTCCACCAGTACACAGGGTCTTTCAAGAAACCCCCATTGTGAAGACCCCACAGTGTTATGGGAGGAAGCCTTGGCTATATGATGGCAATGCCCAGAAATGGAAGCAGATTTAGTAATTTGATTATTTGTCTATTTTATCCAACTTTCTGATTGTAGAACATACATGGTGTTAGGTTTTAGTCTGCCAGCCTTTATTATCTGCTTTCTCTTTGCCAGTTAAAAAAAAAAGTTAAGAGTAGGAAGAACATCAGAAAGATGGAAGGTTCTAGAGAGGGTATTTTCAATACTACAGAGAAGTAATATTTGAAAACCTGTTCATGAGAAAGGAATCAAATTCCATAAAAGGACATGCAGAATTTCAAAATTATTGGCAGCTTAGTGTGGTACTTAATTTAGGATCATACCTCATTAATGCTTGAAATAATCACTATAGATGAGTAGAGTAATTAAATTATTACCTCAGATGTTACTCTTTTATTATTATGTCCTTTTAAATATCCAGAAAATACATATCTGAAAGTCTCTATTTATTTTATGTGTACTTCCCTGATCATTTTTGGTGGTGTCTAATTTTAAAATTTTCCAAAACTTTTTAGTTGCAGATGGGCACAAGGCCTTTATTTTATTCATTTATTTTATATGTGGTGCTGAGGAGTAACCCAAGTGCCTCACATGTGCTGACCTGCAGCATTTAGCCACTGAGTATCAATGACAGTCCTAGTGGTTCTTTTTAAATTCATGATTGATTTGACTTTTGCAACATGCTATGTTTTTAAACATAACAATTCAAAATTTCTTGAAGTTTTGTAAGGTACCAGGCTTGAACTCAGGGGTAATCAACCACTGAGTCACCATCCCCAGTCCTATTTTATATTTTATTTAGAGACAGAGTCTCACTCTGTTGCTTAGTGACTCACTTTTGCTGAGACTGGCTTTGAACTCACCTTCATCCTGCCTCAGCATTACAGGTGTATAGCCACCACACTCAGTTAAACAGAAAAATTTATTGTTTCATTAGATAATTATATTTACTGAAGTTTCTGAGCACTTTTTCTATTGCTTACATTCTTCTTGCCATCGCAGATTATTTCCTGTTGTGTTTCATGAAGTATGGAAATATGAACTCATGCAGTTTTTATTTGTGGGTAAAGTGTGTGGCCTTTACCTGTTTAGGTGTTACCTTACAGAATGGTGTGCTGCAGTCAGCTCACACTGAAAGATGATTCTTAAATTTTCAGCAATTTTGCCTGTTAACATGGCTATTATAATTGTAATCATATAAAGTTATAATTAATAAATTCAGAAGCAGAAGTAATGAATATGCAAGAGTAATTATTTCTGATTGTTCTAGTGGTTTTACTATTCTGATCTATGTGGTAAGAGTTACTTCTATGGTGTATTTATCATGAATTACCATGTAATGATGTGCTCCTGCATATTCTTCCCATTGTTACACATTCAGTGTTGTGTTTGTATCATGAAGTCTGCTGGGGAGAACTGTTGCCAATGGAACTCAGTAAACACTACAGGTTAGGGCTTGGATGACTGTTGATTGTCTAAACCAGGGACTTGTTAGAACATTTTTAGGTTTTGTGGAATATAGTCTCTGTTGCATATTCTTTTCTTTGATTGGTAACATTTAAAATGCAATAAATAAATAAATAAATAAATAAATAAACAATAAATAACCAAAAACATGTTTAGTTCAGGAACCATACAAAAACATTTATTCTTGTATTAGGGTTCTTGGTCTAGATTTAAGAAAGCAATGTTGAAAGTTTTAGGGAATGAGATGAAATTTAAATTTACTGGATCTCTAGCTATTATGTAGTAAATGGCACAAAAATTGGGCAATTAATGTTCTTCTGGTTCTTAAAAACTACTACTGCAAAGAAACAATTTATCCCACTGACATATTAGTAAAGTTTGGACATAATCCTGTGTTGTTTTCATTTTTCTTGATGGGATCAAAACTACCAATGATTAGTTGTGTTTGAATCATACTTGTTTGTTAATAACATAACTTGGTTGTGTCAGGTAGCATTCAAGCTTTAGTCATAGTCTGAGACTACCAAACTTACTCATAATAATTTGCAAGAGACTGGTGTTTCTGTGAGTCCTCAGTTGCAGTTTAGACACCCAAGGCTTCACATTTTATCCCACTGTGCACCTAAATCCAAGCCCTTTCCTGCCAGTATTAGCAACCCTTACCAAGAAAGTGACAGTATGCTTATACTTAAGTGTTCTTGACTTTCAGTTCTTTCTTTATTAAATTTGCTTCCTGGGTATTGCCTATACATTCTTGCAACCACCTTTACATATTTAAGCATTATATTTTGATCTACTTTTCATTGAGGTAGGAAAATTTTCAACTGTTGCTACAAATATGTCGTTTAAGTCTTAACATTTTTTAAGTGTGACAGAAAAAAATTGTGACTGTACACACATTTCCTTTATTATCTCTTTTATTTTTCATGATTTTATTATAAAGTATTTCTTTTTATAGATTTTACAGTTCTTCATGTGGTGATAGAGGCAAGTTTCTCCTTGAAGTGTGTCTCAACTCACATTCTATAGTTATGATACTGCAGTTTACCAGCAATGAGTCCTGCTTCCTCTAATGTTGAAGTTTGAACACTAGAGAAGCACACCAAGGCAAGCATAATAAGCAGGTTTATTTAAAGGTAATAATACACAGTTCTCTCTGGAGGGAGTAGAGGGCCATGGATGATGTTCTAAAGTCCCAAGAAGTGAGTGAACCCTACATCTTTTATAGGTTAAGGTCTCTTTTGTTCTCCAATTCTCTCCCCCTTTATCTCTCCTTCCTGTCTACATGACTAGGTCTGGCTTTGCAGGTGAGAGGAATAAAGTGAGAAGTGGATGGAACAGGGGAATGGCCAAAATGATTCAATCAGGCAAGGGACCAGGGGATTAATTAATTAGCAGCTCCTTGCTTGAAGTCCTTGATAAGAGCAGGTAAATTTGGTAATCCAGGGGCTCCAGAGATCATTGACATTCCATTATCCCAGAGGCAGTCTCCAACTTCCAAAGGCAGATGAATTTTATGGCTTCCATTTTCTCAATTTGACCTGATCCACTCTTTACACTAACTCTCTGTCCCAATTCTGGCTTCAATCAAGTGAAAGAGAACAACTTTTATTTCTATTAACAGAAAAAAGATAATGTTTTAATTTTCTTTCACATGTTGTATTTAAAATAACAATATCTACTTTTTAAATTATTTATATTGATCACATGTTACATATGCATGTTCCTACCATATGGTATAATAATTTCAAAGTAAATTCAAGATAAATTTATTAATGGAATGACCCCAAAATAATTGAGTTCAATTTGTCTTATATTATTTCTGTAAAACTGAATCATTTACCTTTGCTTACACTAGTAAATATTTTGCCTTCAATATAATATATATTATCAATGTAGGTAACTTTTAAACTGCAGTTAACTTCAGCTAATTATTGCTACAAAATAATACTCTAAAGAACATGAATAAAAAGTCAAATGCCCTGTCTTTTTTGTTTTGATTAATTCTTTTTTTTCTTTTTGTAGGATTTAAAAAAGTTGTTATCCCTACATGCAGATATCAGAATATCTGATATTTTCCAGGATATTTGGAAAAGTTGCAGATCAACAGTCCAGCATTTTGATCAACTATTGAGCTGGAGTTATCATATAGCTTTATTAGTAAGTTTTTAGTATCTACCTGCAACATCAGATCTGCTTTTTCTATTATCTGAATGTAAATCTTTTAATTTTTGGCAGTTATGGGAATTGAACCCCAAAATTTGCACAAGGTAGGCAAGCTCTGTCAATCAGCTAAAACACCAGTCCTTAACTTAATATATTGTGAACCTTATGAATTTTATCATTTTCCATTCATTAGGGTTTATTGGAACCCTTAACATTCATGCATATTGGAATGTGATTTAAGCTATGTTATAGTTTATTTTTGGTAAATTTTATTGAAACATGCTAGACATGCAGAATATGTACCACATATATCTTCTTAGATGTACTGTACTAAATATAAATAACATTTGTTAGTATATATGGATTATCCTGTGAAGTACCCAAACCATCACCCTACAACTCAATGAGTATCTGCAGTGTTAACATACCTGTATGAGTAGTATGCAGTTGAATAAAATTTTAAAAATCCCAGAAATCCCCTTCAATTACCTTTTATTTCATTTAACACCCCTCACCTGTAGCCATGATCTTTGTCTCTTCTATACCAAAGATTAGTTTTACCTGCATGCATCATACTATTTTGACCATATTATTTTATACTATGTTTTAATATCTGGAACTTCTTATTCTCATAAGTACACATTCTTAATTACTTTTATAATGCTTAATACTTCTTTTCTGATTCTTCTTATTTAAACCACTGAAATTTGTGTAATTCACTATAAAAATATATTTTCAAAATTTACATAGACATGCAAATATATATTATTTATACATTTGTTATGTATGTACATACACATGTACTAAATGCTTTGTATCCCGATATGTATGAAAGTGTACAGTATGAATTTTTGTGGTTGGTTCCTTTTGCTGTGTTAAGTTTGTGAGTTTTATTTATGTTGTTGCATATAGTGATATTTCATTTTTTGTTGCATGCTGTTTTACTGTATAAGTATATTGTAGTTTTTTAGTGTATTGCACTTTTCAATTCTGTTGATAGTCATTTTGCTTCTACTCAGTATTTTACTATTATCAGAAAGTGCTAAAACCATTCCTGTGAATTTTTTTTTTTTGCTTAACATATGTAACACTTCATACCTTGGAATGGAATTATTTGGATCATATTGTGTATATATATGTTCAACTTTCCTAGAAAATATAAAAAAGTTTTCCAAAGTAGTTGTACTAATTTATACTTTCAACATCAGTGTATGATAGTTCTGATTGGTCTTCTTACCCATTTTTGAGGCTGTCTTTGTCCTTTTTAATCTTAACTTTTCTGGTAAAATAGTGGTCTCATTGTGATTTTATTTTGCATTTCATTGTCTAAGTTGAACCCTTTTAAATATGTTTGTTGGTCATTTAGGTATCCTGTTTTGTAGAATTAATTGCCCAAGTCTGTTTTCTATTTCCTACTGGTTTTTGTAACTTTTCTTACTGATTTATAGGAATTCTTTCCATTCCACATAAAGGAACTCTGTCAGTTTTATGTTCTACAAATATCTTCTAGAATGTAGAAATTGTCCTAGCACTTGTTATTGAAAGAACAGCTTTTCCTGGTGCATTTTGATCTTTGACATAAGTTCAGGTTATTTCATATTATGTATTTTGAATGACTAGAGTCCTCTACTAGGGATACATATAAAGTGTGATAAATAAAATGGGCAAAAAGTAAGTGTTTGCAAATCATAAGTCTTCAGAGAAGGAAGCACTTGAGATGGTTCTTGAACGATGATTAGGAATTTGTCAATTTGAAAATAAGTCCATGAACAAAGAGCATTCTAAGAAGAGGAAATTTCATGCAATAAATTCAGAGATAGGAATGTGTATGTTATGTCAGGAAAATTGTAACAGATAAAAAGGGTCGATATATAATAATTTATTTTAAAATAGAATTTGAAAGGATAGGATGAACCAGAATATAAAAAGCATGAGTTATGCATTCAAGGAGTGTGAACCTCCCATGTAATAAAAAGTGTTTATTTAAACAACAGCTGACACAATCACCTTTTTCTTTCAAATAATAGCTTAAGGAAAAGTAGAGAGAATGAACTATAGGGAGAGATAGACAAGAGGCATGTAGATGAATTTGGATTTATTCCAAATTAGTTATGGTGTGACAATCATATGGAAATAGAAAGTAGAACACAGACCCTAGAGGTCAGGCTGAGAGAATATAGACAGGACCTGGTACCCAGCTAAACTTTATGTCTGAGAGAGGAACAATTGATGATGACTTCTGTAGTTCTCACAGTTGCTTATCTCCTTTCCATATATTATATCATGAGATTTTTTTTTAATTCACAAATGCTTCTGTTGTGATAAGATATTCTAAAGTATATAATTTCTTTATTCTGTATACACTCTGAGAACATTGACAAAGTGTACCAACTTGATTTTGGTACATGTCTGTGATTATCATAGTTTTGCACATCACTATTTAAACATTACAAAATATATTTTGTCACTTGATTTTCTGGTCAAAACTTTCTTTGGCTATCAATTTTTATAAAAGATTTGTACTTAGATGAATTCTGAACTACATTTGTTCTGATTAGTAGGAAAAGAATGATTTAAAACCATGTGATAGCTTTTTGGGGGGATTATCAAACTCAGGGTCTCCAGCATACTAAGAAAGTGCTCTACCAATGAGCTCTGTCCCTAACCCTTACTATGCAGTTCTCAAAGATGTCATTTAATAAGAATTGTCTCTTGCAGTCTATGTGAAACCCTATTATGAATGCTTAATGTTTAGGGTTTTTATTATTGTTGTTTTTTCCTATGCACTGCCCATGCATTTTGATTTTGAAATGTCTCATATGTTTCAGATTAATCATACCAGCTATATTTCGGTTTCTATCCATGCATCCCTTTTATTATCATTTATATTACTAACCAGATTGTTTTTAATATATATTCAAAAATAATTCTTCAAAATGAAAAATCTTTACCTTGTGTTTATATTTGAAGGTGGGAAGTAGGTAAATAAATGGGATAGTAGAAAAGGGGTGGGAAAAGAAAATTATTTTTGACTACACTTAGAATTCAAGTTTACATAGATGCCATATTCATTATGTATCTAAAATTAGATTTTTTTCTTCAGTGAGTTTTCCTCTTCAATATATCAGTCTGAATCTTAGACTTCATGTTTGAAGAACAAGGAGGAGGTTACAAATGGATGGAAAGCAGTTGGGTAAAAACAAATATTTTTCACATGTATTATTAAGAGTTCAAATTTCCATGT
The DNA here is from genome assembly GCF_902686445.1 of Sciurus carolinensis. Classification (NCBI taxonomy): domain Eukaryota; kingdom Metazoa; phylum Chordata; class Mammalia; order Rodentia; family Sciuridae; genus Sciurus; species Sciurus carolinensis. Next base: position 11,320 of record NW_025920295.1, on the reverse strand, counting down.
ATCACATACCCTACATCTTAGATGGGAATTAAGAAAATGAATCCTAGAATTAATTTTAGCTGGAGGGAGTGACAAAGAAGGCTGATGAGATCTATAAATCAATAGTCATCTACCTCAAGTGGACCCTCAGTTTTGCATATTGCACTGTCTTATTCTAAGCAAAGAGCTGATCTCTTATACATAATAGAACAAATGCTGTAAACCTGAAACTCCCCCATTTTCTGAATAACATCATGAAAATCTGTCTACACTTTCTCTCTTCTTTTCAATCAATTTGCCCTTTTGTCCCATATATTCTGCTAAGGGTGATTGGAATATCTGTTACACCCATAAAATTCTTTTATATTCAGTCTCCCTTTTTTAAGTTCATCCTTCCCATTAGCTTTCTATTTAAATAAATTGTTTAATTTTAGGTTAGCAAAAAAATTAGAAAGCAAATGCAGTAATTTTACTATATACCCAGTTATTCCTATTATTAGTAGAATGTTACTTTAATGTATTTTGTACAAACAACAAATTTTGTTACATTACTATTTACTAAACTCCACATTTTATTCAAATTTCACTAGTTTTTTATTACCAACCAATTTGTCCTAGAATTCCATCCAGGATAACATGTTATATTTAGTAATAATATCTCATATTAAAGATACTGGTTACTGGATTGGGAAATGCTATGCAATACTTGTATATGATTGATAATAAATGAAGTATTCTCTTAACACAGTTAATTATTAAACTAATGGGTAATCTTATATGCTGATAGTCAGAATTCATCAGAGTATTTTTGCATTTCCAATAATAGCATACCCAGTAGAAGTTTTATGAGACTTTTAAGTATAACATAAATAGATGGAAATCTATATATGAACATGTGTCATTATATTAAAATTAGAGATTAGGTACATCTCTAATTGATGCTTATTTCTTACCACTGTGTGGATTTCTCATTCCTGTGCTGATTATTTTTGTAAAAAAAAAGTGGGGGGCAGTAGAATTGATGTTTTTAATCTCTTTTCTGTCCCCACATGTCAAGGAGAAAAACCCATTTCTGCCAAATAGAGCAATTTGGTAATTATCATAGGAAGGGAGATGGGTGTCTGAAGTAACCTCCTGCTGTCCACAGTGTTTTTGAATACACACACACCTTTAACATGGCACCTGTAGAATCTCAGCATATTCTTCACTTGTTCTAAAGCAAAATTGGAAATGCATCTCCAGCTTAATACAGTTTGATGACTGTGATGCATGAATTATGTTGCTAGAAACAAAGCCACCTAGAAGTCTCTTGTACTTTCTACTGCTTACAAAGTACACAATTATAGGAAAACTGATTACAAGTTGTAATTAATCTTATGTATATATACTTTTAGTGTTCATGTGCTTTTGTTGTAAGAGTTATCTGAATAGAAATTTTCTTGGGCTGTCAAAAAGTGAAGTATTTTCTTAGAACAATGAAATGTCAGAAAAATGATTGTCTTTCATCTGGAAAGCAGAATTAAGGGAGTTTTTATATTATATTAAAATATAAAGTCCATTGTTATTTTTTAGCTATTTCTGTTTTTATGCAACTTTTAAAGCTTTAAAATATTCAAAGTAAGGTGCAACTCATTCTAGATTTTGAACTCATGAAAGCAGGGATCATGTGTGTCTTCTTCAGTGTATGCTCAGCACCTAACATTGTGCTTGGTAAATGTTAAATAAATGAGTTTTGTCTTCTGTCCTCTGAATACTTTCCACTGGAGAGTATGTAAATAAGCTAGTGATTATATCTATTGTTAATCTTGTGTCCAACAGATACAAACATAAACAATTTTTCTAAAAATTCCATCTAAAAATTTATTAATTATAGTAATTAATATTCAGGTATGATCATTAAATCCTTAAGGTTGGAAATTATTAAAATGGGTATTACTCTTTAGATCAGAATCTGATAGTTCACTAATATAACTGCCTTTTATTTGAATTATCCACTTTATTGCAGGGGTGGAATTCAGTGACACTGTTTCTATTACAGACTGATTATTCAAATTTAACTTCATAATTACAGTATGATAATTGTTTTCCTTTGCATATTTTATTTTAATTGGCACATAATTTTACATATTTGTTGGGTATAATGACATTTCAATACATTTATATATGTGTGCTGAACAGATGAGAGTAACTGGCATATCTGTCACCTTAAATATTCATTATTTCTTTGTGTTGGGAACATTCACAATCCCCTCCACCAGCTGAAATACACAGTTAATTATTGCCAACATGTTACTCTTAAAAATTTTTTTATCATATTCTAGTGTCATTGATTTTTTTTCTAATTCATTTTTATTGTAAACAAGTGGTTTAGGGTTAGGGCTAGTGTTGTTTTTCTTAATGTCATTAAATTTTATTCTCTGAAGAGTGGTTCTTTGTAGTCTTAAATTTTTCATGTATCCTTTAAAAGTCATTCCTTACATTGTATAGTAACTTTTCACCTGTAAAAAGATGAATTTATAGTCAGTACACTTATGTAATCTATTTTTTTCACTTACTTAATATTTAAAGCAAACTCTATTGTTTTTGTCATGATCACCAATAGACCAATGTCTAAGGGTATTCTCATATTTACTTAACATACATGAATGAGTAAGAAAATTTTTCTACTGATGAGAAGAAAAGATTTCTATGTCACAGTTATGTATTCTCATTGTTATAGACATTGACTTTATATATCCTTTTTATGGATACTTATTGTTTTGCTCATATTGGCTTATGGTTGTTTTCAAAATAGTGTTATTTTCTGTCAGTAAAAGATGACCCAAAACTTAAAATTCAAGTTGAATGTGCAGTAATTCCATGTTTGTAAATTTAAACATCTGAATTTCACAGATAGGTATAAGAAAATAATGACATTTTATCATAGTTTTGTTAACATTGTAAACCACAGTTTTTATGTAAAGTGCAAAATTATTGGAATCAGATTGTCATATACCGGAGAATGGGCTGTTGGCTTCATTATCTATAATGAACTAAAAAATCTTTATTCATTTCAGGAAAGTGTTGTATCTTGTAGTTTTGCTTCATTATTCCACACAGCTTTTGGTAGTAGAAAGCAATAATTTACTAAATAATAAGTTACATACAAGACAGTACCTGGGTAGGTAGTATATGATGATTCTAAAACTTCTTTTCTCTAATTTAATATTTTTCATAAAAAACCTCATATACATAAAGAGAAAAGGTAACAAAAAACTGAAAAAACCAAAATAAGCCTTCTTAAGTCACATAGTAATACACTACCTATGACTAGAATTTTAGTTTATCAAAATTGAATTAAGCAATTCTTAGTTGGACCTGCAGTTTTCTACATCATTTTAACTTGGTGTATATCATTGTAACAAAAGGATAAAAACAATTTCTTTGCAGGACTTCTACTTTTGGCCATTCAAGTTTTGAAAATTTATTGTTTTGTCTAAAGTAGTAAGTGATGCCAAGTCTATTCACCAAATATCAGTTTTATTTTATTTGACAGCTCCAGAAAAAAATGTGTATTTGATTTTCTAGGATTGGACTACAATGCAATATTTTAATAACTTAATATGATTTATATACCTATGAAAACTAAAATTATGCATTTTATCCTTTAACTAGCTTTTTATTTAAGGACATTAGCATCATCTATGCAAGAAGTGAATCTTTTTTAAGTTATTATTGTATCTTCTACTATTGCAAATGGATTCTAGAAAACATTTTTAAGAAAATGCTTATTCTTGGCTTCTGTTTACTACTTTTTTTTATTTTGTTCTCTCATTTTCTATTTTCCACCTGTTTGTATTGTTTTTTTAAATGTTTGGTTTTAAGGTTGTTTATATTTTTAAATTTTCTTTTAAAATATACATTGGATATATTGAGTTTCTGTGACATATTTTGATATATTCCACCTACCCCATTTATTGACTCAATATAATATAAGTAGTGAGTTTAAGGTTTAAAGAAAGTATTTGGGAACTCACTTTCAAATCTTTCAAGGAGGGAAAAATGAAACTTACATTATTGGTTTTGTGTTTGTATGTTTCCTGATCTTCAGTAGAATGTAAGTTGGTTTTCTTTTTAATTGTATTGTGATTGGAGAACCTGAAAAAAATAGCATCTTGTTGGTTTAAAGTCTCCATAGGAATTCAAAGATAAATCAGAAAATTATTTTGTGATTTAGTTAAAAGGAAAATCAAATACTAATTTTTATAAGATTCTTTAGTGTCTTAAAATCTAAGTCTGTGGTAGTTTAAAATTTGGAGTCTTAAAATAAAACAAGGCACTCACTGCAGACCATTATCCAATCCATATGTAAGGTAGGTTGACTCTTTCAATTATGAATACTGATGCTTTTGACCCTTTCAATATTTCAACATCAAGGATATTTTGAAACTTGATACATATTCAACAATTTGACTGTAACCAACTGTTTCTATTCTTAAATACTGCAGAATTGGAGAGTTTTAGAAGTTGATGGAGAGATACAATTTTTAGAATAAATACTCAATTTATCATAGTTTTACTTGCAGTCAGAAATTGGACTTGGGAAAATGGAAGCCTACATAAAATTGGAAAAGTTTGGAAAGGTAAGTAAATTCTTATTTTAAAAATGTAAGAATTTCTCATTCATCATCTAAGTGTATGGTTTTGCCAACCATACAAAATTGTGAACATGATTGCCTAAAAAATTCTATCTTGTTCTGAAAAGGTAACAAAATTAGGAGGATTGAAACTTTCAATTCTTGAAAGTATCCTATCAGTTTGAGAGTAAATGAGTATTTTAATAGGTTTAAAATCTTGTATTGAAACAAAATATTTACATTTTTTGGTAACACAGCAAGCATCTGTGTGTTTAGCCTCCTAGCAATCTCCTCTCTCTGCTGTCATGGTAAATTGCATGAGTTAAAATTTCTGAAAAATAACTTTAGAAATAAAAACATTTCATTGAAGGTTAAGAAATTCTTAAAATGTTTTTTTCTTGAACTTGTCGCTACCTGTAAAGCAACTAATTTAGAAACTTTCTATCTTCCACAGTAACAATGTGCAAAAAATAATAAGTAAAAAGTAAAAATATAACAGTAAGAAATAAAAAAAGTAGTAATAAAAAATAAACAGCAGGAAGGAAAATAAATGAAAGTTGATAAGGAAATGTCTTTTTTAAAGAATCAATGTGCAAAGATTATAAAAAGTTTGAAAACCTGGATAAAACTTTTTTTTGATTTAACAGTGTAATTATTCTTTCATTTAATGTGCTCAGTGTCCTTCAGTCTTACAGGGAAAGCACCTTTGATTTTAATACTATTGATCCAAACCTTAATTTAAAATAAAGCACAAAAAGTAAATTAAATTCTTGTTTTATGCTTTTGAGACAATTTTTGGTCTTATAAAAACATGGAAGCTATGTGTATGTAACTGAAAGTCATATTTGCCATAAGAAAATCTAATACTAGACATTATGTAGTTTTCTTTGCAATATGGAATTCAGTATGCTTAGAAATTAGAAATTCAGTTAGGGCTCTTTATTTTTCTTCACTGTCACCCTCTTATGATACTCTTGACTTGTTCTTCCAGAATGTGTATTTTAGGGTACATATGCAACAGTTTATAAAGGAAGAAGTAAGCTGACAGAGAATTTGGTGGCATTAAAAGAGATCTGTTTGGAAAACAAAGAAGGCACACCCAGTAAAACTATAAGAGAAGGTATATTTATTTAGACTGTTTTAAAGTCAATATTTTATAAGAGTAATTTTAATAAATAAAAGCAGATAGAAATAATAAGTGACTGAAAGACATGATTAGACCTTTAAAAATTATTTCTAAAACTAACATTCAGTAGGAAGAAATTAATATTATTAATGTATAGTGAAAGACTATGAAGTCATTAAAAGTAATGACAGACAAATATCTGATAGGGAAATTTTACATATTGTTACATGGGAAGCATGGTAACTGTAAATTAGCTGCATATATTAAATATAAGAAATAAATGAACTGTATATAAATATGTCATGATACCATTTTTTTAAAAAGTGAATTATTCAAAATTGATTTGATTCAGATATGGTGGTAAATGCATTCAAACCCTATGACTCAGGAGGCCAAGGCAAGTTTGAAGTCAGCCTCAGCAACTTAATGAGGACCTAAGCAAGTTAGCTAGACCCTGCCTCAAAATAAAAAATTAAACAAAAAGCAGAGGGCTAGAGATGTGACTCAGGTTCAATCCCTGGTGACAAAACAAATAAATAAATAATGTTTGTGCCAACTGATTAGCAACATAGCAGAAGAAAGCCTACCTTGAACTGTATATAAATTAATCACAGAGGCTCAAAAAGTTATCATAAAAGAAATAAAAAGCAGAAGATGGTGAGTTGTAATATTAGAGATGATCTTAAGTGCTATAATATCAAACTCAAAATCATGAAAATGCTAAAAGTTCATACCTTCAGTTTTTCTACCACTCATCCCCTTGGCAAATTTCTGTTTTTAAGTTAAGATCATATTATAACAGTTGTTTTATATGTTAAACTTACTTCAAGATTTTATAAAATCCAGCCATCCACAGACTAAACAATTGTCTTTCATCCATGTTTGATAGTTTCACTCTTAAAGGATTTAAAACATGCAAATATAGTAACCTTACATGACATTGTTCACCCAGATAAATGTTTGACTCTGGTCCTTGAGTATCTGGTAATCATTTAAAAAATACTCAGTATTTTATTTTTCTTTAGTAATAGAAAGTTAGACTTTTTTAACAGCCACAGGGCCATTGTTGTTTATTTATTGGTAGTTAAATAGATTAGGTGGAGCATTCTGTATCTTTTCCTGATGAACAATTTTCTTTAAAAATATTAGTTGCTATTAAGTTAATCAGCCATGCATTCTGAAAACTGTGTTATCATATAGTAAAATGCTGTGCTTTTTCAGGGTAAAGACCTAAAACAGTACATGGATGACTGTGGAAACATTATGAGAATGCACAATGTAAAGGTATGTTTATTTTGTAATGTAAAAGTATAGAGAAAATGAGCTAGATTGCACAGTGAAATATCTCAATCTCATAACCAATCTTTGGAATTTTCTGTTTGGCTTATTTACTCAACTTCTGTTTACTGTACAACAGTTTTCCTGGGATCATACCTTTTTGTAAAACTGCTTCATTTTAAAATCTTCTAAAATATTTTTGATATTTTATTTCATATTATAACTGATTGTCCTCCATGTGTAGAAAAATCTGCAGGTGTATTTTACTTTCTTAAAAAAATCCAAATGATGGGTACATTTTGCAAAAGGCCACCTTTAAATGGTGAACTCCCCTAATATATTTAAAATGGTATTAAATTATATAAAAACAGTGACTTTTCAAAGTTATGCATTTTGAATAAGTGTTATAAGTAAGGCCAGAAACATATAGGTATTGTGATTGCTTTGCTTGAAGTAACTACCTGTATTGTCATATGGAATAGTACGATAATTGTGTTTTTGTAGTACATCTAAAAATTCAAATAATGCTAAAGAAGTTTGCTATAATAATCAGATACAGAAGAAACCCAGAGCTTATTAGATAAATAAAAGCACTCGACATACTTGTGTTCTTATAGACTTGCTTTGTTCTGAGTGGTATATTTTACATTTTCAAAGATTTTATTTCTCCAAAGTTCAACAGTTTATAGAAACCTATTTTGAAAATAGACTGTCCCTCTTGTGTGTTTGACACCTTTATAATTCTGTAGATAGTAAATTAGTAACTTCAAAGTTAATTTTTTTAAATAGTGAATTTGGTAGATATAAAGGAAAGCGAGTTTCTTTGATTGAAAGCAAGTTCTGAACATGTGACTAGCACATTGCTAAGAATTTCAGAACAAGGCTTTAAAAGTATTTCCATATACATTTCATGAGGATTATTTTCATCATAGTTTATATGTTATTTGCAAGATATCGTGAAGGCTATTTGTAGATCTCAGTTTTTGAAATTCTCTTTTTTCTGCTTGTGTATTAGCACTAATTTTGAAAGAAAATAGTCTTAAATTATCATAATTTGACAGAGGATTAAGAAGTCTTATCAGTCAAGTGTAAATAATTGAAAAATATTTTATTGTTTGTTAAAATTACATTTAATGTTTTCCAAATGTAAAATTTATCAGAAACATATTGAAAGGTAGCTGTGCTCATGACTGAAACCCTAATGCTACCCAACAGTAGTATATTAAAGTAGTAACTTTAGAGTTTTCAAAATACATCAATAAATATATGGAGTCTGAAGTCTTCACAGTTTATAATTTATTCATACCAGGCATGGTGGTGCATGCCCACAACCTAGCTACTTGGGAAACTGAGTTAGGAGTATCATAAATTTGATACCATCCTGAACAATTTAATGAAAGCCTGTCTCAGAATTAAAATGCAAAAGAGTTGGGGGCATAGTTCTGATGTAGAGGATACTTGAGTTCAATCCCTACTATACCCCCTCCAAATACCACCAGAGGTATTCCTGTCTTTAATCACCTGCTGCCTTGGCTTATTCTTGGTATTCAGATGTGCTTTTTCATCTACAAGGGAACCAAAGGTACCTCTTGAGTGTTCAGTACTTAAGGTTCATTTTGGTAACACCAGAAAATCAAGATATGCTCCACATCTCCCTTTTCACCACAATACACAAAAATAACCTCTACCATCAGTCTTATAGAAATTGTTTTTTTCAGAGCACTAGTGTGCATTATCCCTTTTTGAATCATAGCTGATTTTGAAACTGAGTAGGAATTGATAAAAGTAAAGTATCAAGGAGGCAGGTGTTAAAAACTGATTGAGATATTTTTATAACTGGTAATTTGCCAGGGTATGCAGCTGCATTCTCTCTGATACCTGAGACTTTACATAAAGCCACTAAGTCCAATGGCATATTTAAAGGTGCTGACCCAGATAATATTGTTTTTTAAGGGAGTAAGTGCCTGGGTTTGATTGACATACTGGAATTTTATAATCAAACTATAAGCTTTAGTAGTATATAGGATACATCTCTTTAGACTGCTTTCTCTAATAAATGAACTATTACTATTAAAACAAAATTTTGTTATATTTAAAATATTTATTTTCATAGACACTGCTGACAAAAATGATAGATGCTTCAAATTGAAAAATGAACTAAATTGAGAAAACAATTCAAAATGAAAAAGGCATTGTCCTTAAAATGATGTAATTTCTTCCTTTTTTTCTTTTACTATTCTAGACCAGTTGCTTTTCTACTGACCATAGATTATGCTAATACTAAAGTATATCTTGATATCTGTAAGACTAATTTTCACTTATTTGCTTTTGTAGCTGTTTCTATACCAAATTCCACATGGTTAACTTATTTCCACAGAATAATGGTGTTGCATCAAGACTTAAACCACAGAATCTTCTATTTAATGAAAAAGGGGATTTAAAGCTAAGTGGAGTTTGGTATGAAATGATTAAATATATATAAATTCCTCTAGGTGGTTAGGTATAAAAGAACAACCATTTTCACACTGTGTTATCACTTTCATGTGAGTTTGGAAATTTTCTCTGAAGCCCACGGAACAATATCTGACAAATTTTGTGGGTGGTTTATATTGGTTGTTAGCAACAAATACTAAAAGTTGTGGTTCCCATGTGTGGCCCATGGACCCCAGGTTTCTGATACCCTTTCAGAGGGTGTCCAGAGGTAAAAATATATTTTCAGAAGTGACTAAATGTTGTTTGCTTTTTTACCTGTGTTAATATTTGCACTGTAGATCCAGAAATATAAGAATAAAACTGCTTTTCCTGGTATATGTTCAGGCAGTGCCACCAATGTATATCATGATATTCTTCACCACTGCACATTCTTAGAGAAAATGTGCCAGTTACACTTAAAATATTTTGCCAAGCAGTAAAATACATTAATTTTATTAAATTTGTGAATTTTCACAAAAGTATGAATAGTTTATGGATATAATTTAAGTTACCATATAACCTTGAAGAAAGAACTTAATCTAATTCTAATATATCAAAGAACACTATCTACAATAATTATAAAATACTGTTAAAGTGTTTCTCCTCTTTTCCAACTTCATATCTGTGAGATTTTTCTTCATATTGCTATATGTATTATGATATTGAAGCCAGAATTAAGGACATGTAGTGTAGAAATAGGGAATGGGTCAAATCAAGGAAATGAAGCCATGAGGTCATCTGCCTCTGGAAGTTGGAGACTGCCCCTGGAAGAATGGAATGTCAAGGATCTCCAGAGCCCATTGATTTCCAAATTTACCTTCCTTTATCAAGGACTGCAAGCAAGGAGCTGCTAATTAATGCCCCCTGGGCCCTTACCTGCCTGAATCACCTTGGCCATCCCCCTGCCCATGATTTCTCACTTAATGCAAAACTAGGCCTAGCCACATAGGCAGGAAGGAGAGATAAGGGGGGAGAGAACTGGAGAACAAAAGAGACTTTAACCTATAAAAGATGGAGGGTGGGCTTACTTCTTGGGACTTTAGAACATCAGCCATGGCCCCCTTCTTCCTGCTGGGAGAAGTCTGTATTATTACCTTTAAATAAACCTACTTAATATTCTTGCCTTGATGTGCTTCTCTAGTGTTCAATCTTCAACATTAGAAGGAGCAGAACTCGTCACCAGGTAAACGGCGGTATCACTTTGATAGAACTTAGTGTTTAAAAATGCATGCAGTTTTCCAAAATTAAATTTTTAATTTTTCACAAATTATTACAATAGTTTCACTTTGGAAAATTTCACTAAAGATTATGAGTATTTCAGGTTTTTACTCAGTAATGGATTAAAAATTTACTTTTTAAATGGTGAATTTGTCTTTGGCAATTTGGATACTTCTACTCACTTAGTATTTTGCTGTTTGAAACATAAATTCCTATTTGTATTTCCTTTCTTGAAAAGGAAATGAGTGAGCCACCTATGTTTAAACAAAAAATTACAAGTTATTTACATATGCTTTTATAGAGTATACAGTCTTTTTAAAATAGATTATATTGTTATTTCCCTTTTAATTGTCCCCACCCTTCCTTCTCTCTTTGTCAAACTGCATTTACTGTTCTTTGAAATAATCACAAAATGAATGGCTATGAAAAAGAAACATTTATGAGTATTTGAAATGCAAAAGGAATGTCAAGGACCATCAACAATCCACTTTTATCTGGGAATACTCTGAGTGCTTTAAATTGTCTCTTTGACTTCTTTAAAGGAAGCAAAGCAAATTTTATCTTCTCACAGACCAGTAAGAAATTCTGATTACTTTCAGGTGCATTGATGAAGCCAGAATTAAGGACAGGT